>NW_007250388.1:113458-350694 GCF_000164805.1 Carlito syrichta
CTTTCTGCCGTGTAGAACTATTGATTGGGCAGTCAGTACCAGCCCTTCAGATACACATAGGTTTGCCAGTAAAATAAAAAACGCCCAGTTAAATTTGAATTTCATACAAACAGCAAATAATTTCTTAATGTAAGTATGTACCAAATATTGTATGAGACACGATTACTATTAAACAATATTCTTTGTTTATCTAAAATTCAAAATTAAATAGCAGCCTTGTATTTTTACTTGCTAAACCTGGCAACTCTAGGTGTACATTTACTAATTCAAATTGTACCATCTTAAAAGAAAATGCTGGTAATCCTATATTTGGTCAGGCCCATGTATTTTTAATGTTATTGTGTGGTATCCAAATGAAATTTGAAAACATGATTTGCATTTTCTGTATTTCTTATGTATAAAATACTTTTTGCTTATGAAATATAAAATAACCTTAAGGAACAATATTTGATGAATATATTTTCTATTTCTTTGATTAAAATTAAAGTTAAATGAATCTGCATAAAACAACATTGCTGGTTTTCTACTTTTTTTGTTTTTGAGGGAATAGAACTGACAGGAAGCCTCACTTATAATATGAACTGTTAACATATGGAGGTTCCTATATCTTTTTAGGTAATAAACAGGATCCATGTAATATTTTCATCTCTAATTTAACTGCCCCAAAGTTCAATTCTTTTTATCATAAAGAAGTTTTATGAAATTACCCAGAGCAAACATACCTTTCTCCAAGTGATAAAATTTCAATGATAAGAAAAACTGTCATACTTTGAATTCCTGAGTATAAATTTTAACTCATTTATAATTTTCCCAGTACTAGTTTTCTAAAGACATTATTAAAATCCAAATGATGTGCTGTGAATTGTGTATGTAATTTTTTTATTTCGAAAATTATTTTGCAATTTTAGGAGCCTCCATTATTGAAGCTGAGACCTCGGAAAGTTACAAAAATACTAAGGCAAAACTATACTGGCATGGGATAGGATTACTAAATTATGAAATGCCTCCAGATATTATCCTTCAGGTAAAACTAAATTAAGAATAACTCATTTCTATTTCAAAGTTTTGTTTAGTATTTATCACGAAAATATTAATGTTTAAAATGGAGGTGATATAAGGTTCTGAAATTGTTACAGAACCTGAAATCATCTCCTTATATTTTGTATAGTCATTACACTCATTCAAACCTTATTTTATGGTTTGTAAATTACAATTATTTATTTATATATTTACTTGCTTATTATTTTAAGATCAGTAAACTAGATGATTTGCTTTCAAATAAAACACAAACATTCCATATAGTCTCTATAAGTAGATTCTGTGGCCTCCCTTTTCCATTGAAAACTTCAGTCATTCAACAAACATTTGTTGAAAGTACTTGTCCCCTAAGCTCCAAGTACTGTAAGTTCTATTCAGAGCACACATTCTTATTGAGTCCTGTTGTAACATGAAAAATTTCTAAGTACGGAACCTTTTCATTTAATTTGAAAGACAATAGACATTAACAGAAAGTGAGCACCTCGCAACGATGGTCCACACATCTGAAGTTAGTTTCGGTTTTTGAAGTAACTTCAGGGACAAACCCTCGAATCTTATATAAGCTATAGTCTATATCTAAGCAGTAGTAGACCTCATTTTTTACCTTTTCCACCAGAACCAGCATCACCACCACTATCAACACCAATCACCATCGCCACTACTACCACCACCACCTTTACCTTCCACCATTACCATCATTACCAGCATCATCATCAGCACCATTACTACCACCACCACCACCATCACATCATCACCACCAACCATTGTAACCATGACCACTAACCCTCTACCTCCACCATCACCATCGTCACCACCACCACAACCACCACAAACACTGTCACCGACACCATCATCACCACCACCTCCACCTCCACTCCCACCAATATTGCCCCTATCACCACCATCACAGTGATTACCACCACCATGCTCACTAGCACTACCATCAGCATACCCTCCATCACTCATACCCCCTAGCTGCCTTCTGGTAGCTTACAATCTAGTAAGAGCAATGAACCAAAAAAAGCATGCTCATATTGATATAAGCTTAAAGTGTGCTGGAAGAATAACCAAACCTAGCAGTGTCTTGGAAGTTTTTCTGTTTGATATGTATTGAACACACACAATGACTTTGTACTATAGGCAGAAGAGAGATCTGCAGTCAATAGTGAATAGCTGACCAGTCTTTTAGAAATGGCTTTATATGACTAGATAAGAGATTAATTCCATGTTTTCTTTCCAGCCAGATGTCTATCCTGGAAAGTGCTGGGCCTTTCCAGGTTCACAGGGTCACACACTAATCAAACTTGCCAAGAAGATCATCCCAACTGCTGTTACTATGGAGCACATCTCAGAGAAGGTGTCTCCCTCAGGAAACATTTCTAGTGCACCCAGGGAATTTTCCGTCTATGTAAGAGACTGTCTAAATTCGTCATTCAGATTGGCCTGTGATAGAAGGTGGTTGGTTAGGAATTAGAGGTTGAACTCTCATCTTAACTACTGAGTCACTTACCTCCTGGACCTCTGCTTCCTCCTCTACAAAGAGAGAGGATTGGGCCAGATGATTTCTGTTACTTAATTTTATTTTTTTACTTTTATCAAATTTATACATGTATAATTAGAAATCAAATATTTCCATGAAGCTTATAATTAGACAGTAGTTTTTTGTTTCACTTCTTCCAACCCCCAACTTTCATGATCCCAAAGCTTCCATTTGCAACAATTTTAGTTGCTTATTTGGGTTCTTGCCTTTATATTTGCTTTTACTGTTATTTCTTGATTTTTCAGTTTTGGTTGTTATCGCTTGACATCCTCCAGTGAAAATGAACATTAGCTCACTTTCATGGGTCCCCCATCATCCCAATATGTTCATGTATTACTTTTTTATACAAAATGGATTTATAGAGATAAATAATTTACACTTCAGAACATTCAACTTACCTACTTAAAGTGCACCATTCAATGGCTTTTAGCATATTTGTAGAGTTGTATATCCATCACCACAATTGATTTTAGAACATCTTATTACTCCCAAAATAAACCTCATATCCCTTAGCTGTCACCTCTTATCCCCCCATCATGCTGCCCCAGCCCCTGGCAATCACTGATCCACTTTGTCTCCATAAAATTACCTATTCTGGACATTTTATATAAGTGGAATCATATAATATGTGGTCTTTTGTGAGTGGCTTCTTTCACTTAGCATATTGTTTTCAAGTTTCAACCACGATATATAGTATGTATAGTATGATATATCATGAAATATGGTATGATATATCATGATAGATAGTGTCAACATTTTAGTTTTTAAATTGTTGAGTAATATTTTATTGAAAGGCTATACCACATTTTATTTAGCCATTTATTAGTTGATGGACATTTTAGCTATTTTCACTTTTGTTTATTATGAATAATGCTGCTATCCACATTTGTGTACAAGGTTTTGTATGGACATTGATATTTGTTTCTCTTGGGTATATACCTAAGATCGGAATTGCTAATCATATGGTAAATCTAGGTTTAACATCTGAAGCACTACTAGGCTGTATTATCTGTTTGTTTCAACAATAATCAAATGTCTTCCTGGTGACTACGGGAACAATACTATTCTTAGTTTAGGCATTTAGTGTATTTGAATACTATTGTCTTATATAATTTTTTGACATTTCTAAGGACAACTATCTCACTTTTATTTAATATGCTTACTTTTTTATATTCAAAAATCACTAAAACATTCCCAAATTCTTCAGAAGTGTGAATATTCTCCCATTATGTTAACTCATGTAAGATAAATTATGAGTTTCTTTCTTCTTTTCTTTCTCTCTTTTTTATTTTTTTCTTTTGAGTCAGAGTCTCACTCTGTCACATAGGTTGGAATGTAGTCACACAGTCACGTCTACCACAACCTCGACCTTCTGGGCTCAAGAGAGCCTTTCTCCTCAGCCTTCCAAGTAGCTGGAACTACAGGCACGCACCACCATGCCTGGCTAATTTTTTTATTTACTGTAGAGACAAAAATCTCACCAGCAAGTTGCCCATGCTGACCTTACACTCCAGGGCTCAGGCAATTCTCTCACCTCCACCTCCCAAAGTGCTGGGATTACAACCATGGACCACTGCACCCAGCTCTTCCCTCCCTCCCTCCCTCCTTCCCTCCCTCCATTCTTCCTTCCTCCCTCTCTCCCTTTCTTCCTTCCTTCCTTCCATTATCCCTTCTGGAGCCCTCTGCCTTTCACTCCAGTCTTTTTAGGTAGGCCTGATGCACAACTGTTAGCATGAGATCTCATTTCTGTATCCTGGAAATTCAACTTACCATCGAATTTATCATTCTTAAAAATTGCATTCTCTTATTTTCCTTTTCTGTTCTTTGTTCTACCTTCTGGAAGAGTTTATCAATTTTAATTTTTACCACTATATTGAATTTTTCATTTTTGCTGTCATGATTATACTTTCTAAGATTTTTTCTACAAATATTTCTTTTTCTTTAGAGTCTAGATTTTTTTTCTTTCATGGATGTGGAATCTTATTCTTCTGAAGATATTGATATTAACTATAGGTTTGTTTAATTTCCTCTGCTCTCTTCCATGTCTTTATTTTGAAGTACCACTTTTCTCCTTTGTGTATAGAGTGTCTATCTTTACTGTAAGGTACTTTTCTCTGACGTCTGTGGTGTTTTTCTATCACATAGAGAGCTGGCCGGAAGCTTTGTGTACATGGTGGAGTTGGCCAACTAAGAGCTTCATGGTGGGGAATCATCTAACTGGGCCTTTTCTTCTGAGGTCCCAAGTGTAGTATCAGACAAGTTGACCCTGAGAGGAATCCTGCAATCTTGTGTGTAGGAAGTATCATTCAGGCTGACCATACACTAGGATCTGCTGGGGAAAAGAGAGCCATGAACCAGCATTCAGTGCATAGGACATAACTCATGCCTCTTATTTGTGTTTGGTACTTGAGCTACCCTGTCATCTCTCTTAAAGTTGGGAGGAAAAAGAGAGCCCTCTGCTGGCCCAGAGGAAGGGTAATGACCTACCATGGACTTGGGGTGTGGGGATAACTGCTTTTTGAAATGACTATCAGCTAAGCCTTAGATGTGGGACTTTCCTGCGGTCTTCTCCCCTCCCACCTTGTGGCCCTAGTCCCCGGCATTTCTGGGGATCTGCAATGTAAGTCAATGTGCTGTTGATTCC
Organism: Carlito syrichta; assembly: GCF_000164805.1. Classification (NCBI taxonomy): domain Eukaryota; kingdom Metazoa; phylum Chordata; class Mammalia; order Primates; family Tarsiidae; genus Carlito; species Carlito syrichta. Next base: position 118,681 of record NW_007250388.1, read on the forward strand.
ACTTACAGACAGAGTAGTTTGTGCTTCCTTCAGTTTCCATTTGGTCATCTTCAAATTTTTATCTTAATTTCTTTTTTTTTCTTTTCTTTTTTTTTTTTTAGATGGAGTCTCACTCTGTTGCCCAGACCGGAGTGCAGTGGCCACCGCAGCCTCGACCTGCTGGGCTCTGGCGATCCTTCCGCCTCAGCCTTCCAAGTAGCTAGAATTACAGGCATGCGCTACCACGCCTGGTTGATTTTTTGATTTATTGTAGAGATGAAGTCTCGCTGCCCAGGTGGGTCTCGAACCCGCGGGCTCAGGCAATCCACTCACCTCAACCTCCCAAAGGCGCGGGATTACAGGCTGAGCCACCGAGCCCGGCTATCTTAATTTCTACTTCCAGTTTTTCCTCATAAGTTTATGCCTTACTAAAGTAACCCTTTGATATTACTACCTGGAGGGGTGCCTAGTGTTAAACAGCCTGCCTTGTATGTCATCCAAATGCCTCTGCATTCCATGATTCTGGGGTTACAAAACACAGGGCTACTATCCTTTGATGCAAGCCTGCACCACCCACAAGAAGTGTCTCAGAACAGTCGCAAGAAGTTGAATTTGGACAGTTAAGCCCCATCTCAGAAAGGTGCAGTTATTCATTATTTAGAGGAATTATGGGTGATTCCTGCAGACTATTTCTCATCTTTTTCCTCTATATTAGAGAATTTATGAATTGAGTGAAATTAAAACAAGGTGATAAAGAACTAGGCAAAACACTCCTATAATCCCAGCAACTTGGAAGGCCAAGGCAGGAAGATCATTGGAGCCCAGGGGTCTGAGGCCAGGCCTGGTAGCATAGCAAGACCCTGTCTCTTAAAAAAAGAAAGAAGCTGGACTTGGTGGCTCAGCCTGTAATCCCGCGCTTTGGGAAGCTGAGGTGAGTAGACTGCCTGAGCCCGTGGGTTCGAGACCCGCCTGGGCAACTTGGCGAGACCTCATCTCTACAGTAAATAAAAAAATCAACTGGGTGTGGTAGCGCATGCCTGTAATTCCAGCTACTTGGAAGGCTGAGGTGGAAGGATCGTCGGAGCCCAGCAGGTCGAGGCTGTGGTGGCCGGGAGCGGCCACTGCATTCCAGTCTGGGCGACAGAGTGAGACTCCAACTCAAAAAAAAAAAAAAGAAAGGGAAAAAACAGTGATAAAGGAGGTAGGAATAAAATTAATGCTTCTCTCCTAGGCTAATGGAACTATATAAGGTGTGAGTCCTATATATACATATTTATGTAATCATGAATATGTTATGCAATCATGATGTATTCAGTTTCAAAATGAAAGTATTATCTTCTCTTTTAAATAAAATTATGTTCTGATGTTAATATTTTTATTATGAAATGACTAAACTAGTGAACTCTTTATTTTGCCATGTTACCATCATTTAAAAAACCTAACAAAAGCTTGAGATTCACAAAACAAATTAGTTTGCACCAATGCACTCTCCTCTCACAAATCTTCAATTTGAGGAGCAGAGAAGGAGAACACAAGGGAAATTGCATACAAATATCAATGATGCTGTCAGTCAACAGAAGCTTAGGGAAAATTATTTGTGTAATCAAAGTCTCACAATTAGCTTAAGTTTATCTCATTTTGGAAAACACCATTTAACATGGGGAATCATTTTTGTTGATTTTATTCAATGTATGCTGACTACAAATACAATTATTAGGCTAGAGTTAATCCTGGGATTAGCTCTATCCTTATCTATCGATCTATCAGCAATCTATCTATTTATCTTTTCTGTCTATAATCTACTATTCATCTGTCTCCCTATCCATCTGTCTATCCTCTATCTATAATCTATTATTCATCTATCTATCCATCTATCAATCATCTATATCATCAGTCTTCTATATATCTATGATATATTATCCATCTCTATCTGTCATCTATCTATCTATCTTTATATCTAACTAGTCACCTCTGTGATCAGCCTCTGGCCTCATTCACCCCTGAGTTAAATGTTCTCTGGGTATGTAGATCAATCCTGGCATAAGCACAGCACCATGTCTCTGGTTAACACACAAAGATGTCTGGTGAATTGTTGCTACTTGAACCCACAACTATTCATTCATTACAATCTCTATATCTGTTCCTTTCTTTATTAGGGTATCATGAAAAAATGTGAAGAAGAAATTTTCCTGGGTCAGTTTATATATAACAAAACAGGAAGCACCGTTCAAACATTTGTACTTCAGGTAATGTATGCCCTGGGAAATGATAAGATTTGAGTGATTCCATCACCGAGAGATTTGTTGAAATTTCTCCATGCAAAGTAGAATGTGAGAAAAATGATGACAAAAGCATGTGTTAAACAAGGCTTATCTGGACTTTCATAGCTCCAAGTGCTTACGAGAATTTTATTGCAAAAGACAGGCGAATACAAAAGCAATTTTTAAGTCAAATTCTTCCTCATCTACTATGACATAAAACTATATTGTTTCTCAGTTCTCCTTACTAAACCATTCCCTGGATACTATTAAGTTTGATAGTCACTATCTCATCTTACTTGGATAAAGAGAGTGGGGGTGATGGTGCAATATGAGGTGGATGGAGACAGAGAGGAACTCAGAGGAAGAGAGGATAAATATTTAATACCAGATAATATAAGTAAAAATTATTTTACTAACCCAATGGGGAAAAATATCAACTGTTAGCTTATAAACCCCTGAAACCTCAGTGAAATATACTATATTCTCATTAGCCACAGGAAGTAATTGAAGAGACGCAGACGGCATCTCAATCATGTGTAAACAAGTGTTTTATGACACTTCTTGGCCAGATAAGTGAGAAAATAAAAGCTAAAACCACCATATGTATTAGAAATGAATGTATTTGTAGAGTTTCCTATTTGATTGTGTACATATATATATATATATATATATATGTTTTTATAGTTGGTTTTATTTATCCAGTTTTCAGACAAGTTCTCCCTTCCCCACTCCTTGACACAGCCAGCAAGGAGTGTGGAGGGGGAGAGACCATGGCATGGAGAGGTCATGTGACCACCATATCTCCCTCCCCCACTGTGTGTCTTTTCATAACCTTTTAACTCCAGTAACACATTTCTTCATTCACGAGCGATATTAGAAAATACTTGTGTAGGAAGGAAAAAAAGAGAATTTTGTTTTATTTATATTGGCATTCATTGAGATGTTTTAAGATGAATTTCTTTATAAGGCATTAATTTTATCTTTTCTTTATTTTCAGCATGAAGTTTCTGAATCTTTATTATATGTGAAACTTAAAATCCTTAGCAACTGGGGACACCCGGAGTATACTTGTTTATATCGATTCAGAGTCCACGGCACCCCAGGTGGTCACACCTAGAAGAGCTGGTGCAGAAGGCTGTGACCACATGTCCAGAATATTCAAGGACCTTTATTCCCTTAGATGATACCACACCCATAGGAATTGAGAATTGGAAGTGGGAAGAAAAGCTCAAAGTGGTTCATACTTGTCTGTAAAAAGTGAATTTTACTAATAAAAAAAATGAAAGTATTCAATATCTTTGTGGCAGTTTAGTCTTTAAGGATGCATCATGTTGTTGGAGCATTGAAAACTTATGTTGTATTTAGAAGATAGTATTTTTAAATAGTTTTTCTCATAATAGCATCTTTGTCTTCATGTATTCATTCATCTATATCAGGCATGAATATCCATTATTACTACTATTATTTAGCACTGATCTGAAGGAACTAGTCAATGCAATTAGGTAAGAGACAGCTAACTTTTAAATTAGAGGTAAAAATCAGTGAGGAGTTTTGACCATGACCATTGCAGATAATTTGATGAATTCCTTAAAATGCAATAAAGTTGTAAGTGTCTGGACATTGACTCTTTCCCCTATATCTGACTTCTTTCTGCCCCTCCCCCAGGAAGCATCCTCTGGCCAATGCTTGTCTCTGCAGGATATGCATATTTCCAGTAATGGTCACAAGTCACACAGGGTGCAGGTAATTGAACAGAGTTGGGAAAAATGTGGCCAGCACCCTTACTGTGATTGTAACCACCATAGCAAGTTGAATAATTAACCTGCTTGACTGAAGAGTTGTTTGCTATACTGTCCCACCAGTGGAGATTCTTTCCCCACCTACAGGCTGCTATCTGTACCTCCTGGGAGGAATCTTTCTTCACCAACTGGCTGCCATTGCCGTCGGTGCCTCTTGTAAGTTCTAATAAACCAGTGACCTTCCTTACTGGACCCCTGTGTGACTTTTTTGGAATAAAGAACATTATGCACAAGTCCTCTCAGATTTGGGTTTGCCATGTTACAAAGGTCTATTTTTTTTTTTTTTTCAGTTACAAACAAGAAAAAAACTGTATTAAGTTAGTGGATAAAAAATTACCACACACAGTATAATTCATACATATAAGAAATAGCTGGAGAGTATAATTTATAAAAGCCACAACAAAGATAAAACAAATCAAAGAAGAAAGTAAAATACCTATGTGGCAAAAACTCTCAGACAGCAGAGACTGAGTAAAGGAAGACATTAATAAATGGAAAGATATGCCATATCCTTGGACAGAACAACTCAGCTGTTAAAATGTCAGTTCTCCCTAAGTTAATTTACAAATGTAACTTGACCTCAATGAAAAACTAGGAAAAAATTATGGTATTTATGGGGCAGTTATGGATAGTAAAGAATTATTGTTAAAAAATAATTTGTAGGTGTCTGTGTGATAATGGTATTGAAATTTTGCTTAAAAATTATACTTATATTTTGATTATATATTTAAATATTAACAGATGAAATGACATATCTGGAATCTGCCAAAATAATATAATAGGAATAAATGAATGGTAAGATCAATAAAAAAGATTGACATTAGAATGGTCATTGAAGTTGGATGCTGCCAGTCTGTAGGGAGTTCTTACACTATTCTGTCTAGTTTATCTATGTTTGATATTTTCAACTTCAGAAAATTTTTAAAAGATTAAACATACATTTTTTAAAACTTTAAAGGGTATGTTTTAAACTAAATCGACTCTGAAGGTTCATATGGAAATATAAACTTAGTAGGAAGCCAACGAGAAAAACTCTGAAAAAAATCCTACAAAGAGAATAGCTCTATGACATAGGTCTAAAACAATAATTAAAGCCATGTGGTACTGGCAATGAAACAGACAAATCTAAAAATAGATTTACATCTATGTGGAAATTTGGTATAATAGAGGCAGTATCTCAAAAGGGTATGAAAAAAATGGCTTTAGACAATTATCTAATAATTAAGAAAGTAATGTTCGTATTTCTCACTTTACAATATGGTAAATTCCAAATATGGTAAAATATATACAAGTAGGCAATAAAACCATTAAAGTATTAACAAGAAGACTTGGGATAATTTCTATATGGCACTGGATAGAAGAAGATCTTTCTAAATTTGAATCAAAATCTAGAAGCCACAAAAGAAAAAATAAATAACTTCTACAATATAAAAATCAAGAACTTCTGTATGGCCAACTAAACCTTAAACAAAATGCTAAAAATGCTTGCAATTGGTATAAGAATCATTCATTCTAATATATCAAGAGTCTCAAGAAAGCAACAACAACTTAACAGAAAAAGGGTCAAAGAGTGTGAACAGACCATTTACAGAAACATTTGAAAGATACTCAAGCTTATTTATAAGAAAAATGGCAAAACTTATATTGTGGAGCTATTTTTTTATTGATAAGATTAGAAAAACCCAAAAGTTTGATAATGTTTTATTCCAAGGTTTTAGGAAAACATTCTGTCACACATTGCTGGAAAAATGCAAATAGAGTATAACCTTTTTGGAAGGAACTTGGTAATATCTATCCAAATTAAAGATGTACATACTCTTTGACTCAAAAAGTTACATGTGCAAAATACCATTAACAATGTTCCCCAAAAGGAAAGACAATGAGAAAGGTAGGAATGAGGTAGGAGGAGGCCCCCACATAGGAAGGAGCAAAGTGTTCGACTGCATATTTATAATATTTTGTTTTTGAACCACATGAATATATTACCTCTTCAGACAGTGAGCATTTTAAAAATACACATGGGTCAGGCATAGTGCCTCACATCTGTAATCCCAGCACTTTGGGAGGCTGAGATGGGATGGTTGCTTGAGCCCAGGAATTTGAGATCAGAGTTTGAGATCAGCTTGGGCAACATAGCAAGATCTCGTTTTCACAAAACATTAAGAAATTAGCTGGGCATGGTGTTGTGTGCTGTAGTCTCAGCGTTACTCAGGATGCGGAAGCAGAAGGATCACCTGACCCCAGGAGGTTGAGACTGGAGTGACCTGTGATTGTGCCACTGCACTCTAGCCTGGGTACATACACACACACACACACACACACACACACACACACACACACACATACACACACACACACATACACACACACACACGAAACAAACATGGACTCTGATTTTTTTATAGTCAAGGAGAGAAAGTAGATATTAAATAAGAATGATAAATGTAGCTGGGCATGGTGGCTCAAGCCTGTAATCCTAGCACTTTGGGAGGCCAAGGTGAGGGGATTGCCTGAGCCCACAGGTTTGAGACCGGCCTGGGCAAATTGGCAAGGCCACATCTCTACAATAAATGAAAAAATTAGCTGGGCATGGTAGCACACACCTGTAGTTCTGGTTACTTGGAAGGCTGAGGGGAAAGGATCGTCTGAGCCTAGTAGGTTGACGCTGGGGTGGCCGTGAGTATGCCACTGCACTCCAGCCTGGACGACGGAGTGAGACTCCAACTCAAAAAATAAAAATTATAAAGGTAATAAAAAGAAAAAAAAAAAGAAGTGCACACATGAAACCAAGGGGCCTCAACCAGTGGAGTAGGGCAGCACCCTGACGGGAAAGAGATTTGTGAGACAGTGGTCTCGCACTACACTCTATCAGAATCACCTGGTCATACGAGGGAAGATTAGTGAACTTTCTGAAACACCAGAGAGCTGAAAAAATGGCAGTAGGGAAAACAGAGACACCCAGGTGCTGCCTCTGCAAGTCCTCTGAGCTTGAGGATGTAGGTATGATGGGGTAGTATAAAATGGAAAAGGTCTTTTATGAGGCACAGCAATGTCAGCTCTTTCATTTTCATCATAGAAAAGAAAGTATGAGTGCAAAATTCTGGTCCTCAGCTTCCTCTAAATTCCTCTCTTGAGCACAAGGTTCATTTCTAGAGAGTCTGGGCTAAGGTGAGCCCCAATTTTCTCCTGTTTGTGTAGTTTCTGTCCCTTTGCTAAGGGGATGAAAGCGCTAGTGAAAAATTCTCTATGTATATGTGTGGTTTCCAGCTCCCAACAAGTAGGCCACCCAAAACACACCCCTTCATTGGCCAGATGGCTTTTTATAACACCACGAAGGCCATGTTGGGTGGAGCAGGGCTGGAGAGGAGGCAGTATGAGGGGTGGTCAGTCTGTGACTATAATGAGGCCCATAGGTGTGGCACAAAAGTTCAAGAGGCAGCAAGAAGTTCAAGAGCTTTGCAAAAATGGTGTAAGGTATGCGGTGGATGGCATGACTGGAAAATGTAGGCAGGTCCACTAAGAGAAGCAGATGGAAGATTTTAGACGTTATCTGAGGAGCAATGTTTTTATAGTCATTGAGGATCGAAGAAAGAGGGTAATATCATCAAATTTGAGTTCAGCCATGCCACTCTGGATGGTCTGTGGAAAATGGGCCAGAAAAACTCAGAAGTAGGCACAGAGAGGTCAGTGAAGGAGTTGTAACAGTCCAGGTAGGGACTGGTGGAGACAGCAGGCTGGAGGGAGGCAAATGGAAATGAGAGGGTAAACAAGGAATTGATCAGTGAAAGATGAGATCTGTTCCGAGTCACAAACGCACATGCTCTCACGGAGTAAATGAAGCAATTGTTTCTAAGCTATCAACGTATAGGTCAGTTGGCAAGAGTCTTTATCTTTATGCAGTTGAACTAGCCTCTTTTCGGCTTGGCACAGTCAGCTTTCCCACAGGTGGCAATGATGCTGGCATCCCTTTGTGTTTCCTTGGCTCTCCATAGGTTGGGGAATAAAGTATAGAATCCTATTTCTACTGGTGGTTAATTTCAGTGGGGCAGTATGCATTTTGAATACAGGCTTGAAATCAGGAGATGTAGGTTAATGGTCAGTTTCAAATTTAACAAGATTTGTGACTTTGGGCAGTGTTCTAGAAAAGACGTTTTTGGTTGTAAGAAAGTCAAAGGCCCTACAACTAATGCAGTAAAAGTGAGAGAGAGTTATTAAAAAGTTACGGGAAGATCATGAAATGCAAGGACAGGAAATGAAATATAGCTAGATCTCGTGAGAACAGGAGTTGAAGCTGTTATCTGAGTCCTACATGTGGCCAATACAGCCACCCCAATTCCAGCCAGGCTCCTGAGGAGGAGAGGGGTCAGGCTGTCTAGTGGCCACACACTCCTTCTTCTATGCACACCCCCCCCACACACACACATCTCTTGGCAATGGGACCCTGTTGCTCCTCTTAACCAGAAGTGAAGACTTGTATTAATGACATTTTTAGATTCAGCCCCTCCCTTTGCAGAAGTCTGGCTAGTGGTATCAGCAGATGCTGGACACTGCTGGGAGTGGGGCATGTGGCAACACACTGGTTTGTTATTTGTTCTCCACACTGTCAGGGAGAAAGGGCCAGCTAGGAGCCCAAACTTCACCTGTGTACCACTTACTTATGTAGCGAATCCTCACTTGTACCCTACAACTCTAAAATAAAAAATTAAAGTAAATTTTAAAAAAGAAGAAACACAGACAGAACAAAAACAAAATTTTTCCTATGTCCTATGATGTTTTGCCATACTAAAAACCCAAGGAGGGACTGCCTCTTCTAGGCTAGCCAACTCTTAGAGGCAGCATATCTTTCACTTGCAAACTGATCAAAGTTTATGCTCCCAACCACCTCCTTACTAACTCTCACACACCAAAGTCAGTTATTCTCCTTGTTTGAAATCACCCAGGGCCAGGTACCAGGCAATAGAGACCACCTGCCAACATTATTCAAACTAGCCAGGTCCAATCTGTTCACCCCGCCCTGCCTTGCCTTTCCCGTGGAAACTCAATACAGGCTCTGGCTCGGGCTTTCTCCTTGCTTCTACTTCTGCTTCCTAATAAAAAACGAGTGCTTCCCCCATGTAACCACGAAGAGGGAATCTTTCCATGGCATTGACCCATCTTTCTGTGTCCTCACTCAGTCACCTCTATAAACTAAAATTTTAAAGAACCATACTTGTCTCTAGAAATTCATTCTTTCAATAGGCTGCTGGCAACTTACAGCCCAGATAAAAAGTAAATAGAGATGGTGCTTAGGCAATTTGGAGTCCTCTTTCAGGAACTGGGAATAGGAACCTGTGAAATTATAGCAGTCGGGAAAAGAAAATGTATCAGTTATCTATTGATAACAATTGAGACAAGTCTGTTTCTCTAGGCCACTGTATCTAGGCCGGATTTACTCTGATCGGTAGAATGTGACCTCAGTAATATTGGAGGAGCTCTGGAGCTTAAGCCTTGAGAGACCTGGCAGCTTCCACCCTCTCCTTGGACCACTAGCCAGGAGCCACCTTGTCGAGAAGTTGGTCTAGCCTGCTGGAGGATGAGAGACTATGTGGAGGAGAATGAGATGCCCAGGCAACATGCAGCACCAACTTTCAGACTTGTGAGCAAGGCCACCTTGCACTTTCTAGCCCAGCAGACCCTCAGCTGAATGTAGCTTCATGAGGAAGTCCTGGTGAAAACAACAGAGCAACCACCCAGACAACATCAAAGATCTTGTTGAAGTCACATGTTTTTGGGATAGTGTGTTACACATCAATAGGTAACATATCTATCTCACCCTTACTTCCTGATGGCTATAATTTCTCAGGTTCCTAGTCCCAGTTCTGGAAAGAGGACTCCAAATTAGCTGAGCTCTGTCTTTATTTACTTTTTATTTAGGCTGCAAATTGCTGGCAGCCTGTTGAGAGAATGAACATACAAATGGACAATGACCAGACCATACATAAAAATAGAACTCAAACCCCACAGTCTGTAGCAGCCTGCCCAGGAAGTCAGTCCTGTCTCTGCAGTAACTAGTCCAGGACTGCTCTCTAGAAGTCAGACTCTAGGAAGTCAGCCCACCCTCTCTAGCAACTGATCCAGGAAGCCAAAGAACTGCTGTAATAACTAGCCCCACATAACCAGAACTTGATTAATAACTGGCCGATAAAGAAGGACAAATATGTGGACTTCGCAGCAACTTGGATGGATCTGGAGTCGATCATACTCAGTGATCTATCACAGAAAAAAAGAACTGAGTTCCATATGTTCTCACTCATAAGTGTACCTTGAACAATTATAATATTATAAGAAAGCATTTGACAGTAATGGGAAACTGTCAGGGGAGGGGGGTGGGATTGGCAGTTGAGGGAAACTGCTAGGGGAGGGAGGGGCACACCTCATCAACAAGGGTAACTGTAAAATCAACATTTGTATACCTAACCCTGAATTGTACCCCATATCTTTATAATAAAAAAAAATAAGCCGGGCTCGGTGGCTCAGCCTGTAATCCCACGCCTTGAGAGGCTGAGGTAAGTGGATTGCCTGAGCCTGCGGGTTCGAGACCCGCCTGGCAACTTGGTGAGACCTCGTCTCTACAATAAATAAAAAACAAATTAGCCAGGTGTGGTAGTGCACACCTGTAGTTCCAGCTACTTGGAAGGCTGAGGCAGAAGGATCACCGGAGCCCAGCAGGTCGAGGCTGTGGTGGCCGGGAGCGGCCACTGCACTCCAGTCTGGGTGACAGAGTGAGACTCCAACTCAAAAAATAAATAAATAAATAAAAATTTTAAAAAAGAAAAAAATAACTGACCGATCGCCTAGCTTTTGGCCTAATTTCCAATGTAGGACCCACAGAGAAAGCCAAATATTCTCCCCTAACCAACTATATGGGATGTCCAGCTTCCAGTGAGCTGCCCCAGCTTCCCCAGGCTGACTGTCTTCATCAGGGCTCAGATGAGTCATCCCTCTCTCACTTTGAAGATTTCACTCTCCAATGCCTGCCTGTAGGGCTCTGCCAAAAGGTGATGGTGTCCGACTCTGAATACATAGACTTTTCCTGATCTTCTTTGGTGAGTCTTCATGTATGTCCACTCTATGTATAATCAATTGCTTTCCTGTAGGCCAAGTGTCAATAAAGCCAATCCAGTCAACAGAGACTTGTGTGCCACTGAACACTCAGCAACCCAGTGATGCAGATTCCTGTAGAGAGTGTGGGTAGGATGTGCCATGGCTGATATTTCTGATTCTCTCTGTTCCCTATCTTTGAAATGGGAATAATAGCACTTATCTTATGGGTGTTTATGTTACCAAAGTAATGATATCAGTGTACAGTTGCTATAAAATGAGAGCTACCTCACCCTGCTGATAGATAATATGTAAATAGTGCTTTTAAAATGAAACATGGAAGGCACTCAACAAATGTTGATCTCCCTCCTCCTGGGTGGAGGGTGGTCTCCTTCCTCAATCCCCATCCCTCACCACCACGCCTGACACTTTTCACGTTCTCCATAAATGTTAACTTTAAAACTATCTGTGGAATTTATTGAAGTACTTTCTCTTTGATATCTAAAAGAGGAGAAGAGTCTTTGAAGAGCTGCTTAAGCAAAAACTCATCCCTTAAAAGGAGTATAATTCTCAAAAGACATTCACTCATGCTATCTCTAGAGTATGCTTTCCTTTATTTTACAGTTTTCTTATGTAAAAAAAAAAAAAAGAAGACAAATATTACCTTTCAAGTTTGATGCAGAACCTCTGAGCTCTGTCAGTTAGTTTCTTTCCCCTTGGGTAATTTTTTTGACATTAACAACAGGATTGCAAACAGTCACTTCTCCCTCCAGGGACTTAAAAAGGATGAGCAAGCACCTGAAAGACACCAGCCAAATACTTACCTAGGTAGAGTTTATTGTCTTTGCAGCTGTAGAGAGGTTAGTTCCCTTACTTCCAACTATACATCCTGACTGACGTTTTCTATGCCCCACTGCTATTGTATTTCAGTTTCTAACACAAGATTAAAACATTTCTCTCCCCAACAAATAAACCTAGCAGCATCAACACCATCTCCCCTCCCCCACACAACCCGTCATTGCATGACTGAATTACTAACCCCTGAGGTTGGGCTGTTTTAAATCAGAAGGCAATTTACTTGCTAGACAAGAATATAAATATACATAACACTAAAAAACTCAGTGGCACACGGGACTTCTAAAAATCTCAAGTGATTTCATTTTTTTCCTCACAATCATTTGGAACTAAAGTAGTGAAATAGTGTCAACACAATTATCAATTCTGAAGTTGTTGAATTAATTTGCTAAACCTATTTAGTGTAAGAACATTGCCTTTTTTTTTTTTTAGTAGGATTCTCACTTTGTCACACAGGCTGGAGTGGCAGCCTCTACAGCCCCGACCTGCTGGGCTCAGGTGATCCTTCTACCTCAGCCTTCCAAGTAGCTGCAAGCACTGGCATGTGCCACCACACCCAACTTTTTTTTTTTTTTTTTTATGTACAAACGAGGTTTTGCCACATTGCCCAGACTGGTCTCGAAGTTGTGGGCTCAGGCAATTCTCTTGCCTCTGCCACTCAAAGTGCTAGGATTACAGGTATGAGCCACCACGCCTGGCACATTTTCTTTTCTTTTTCTTTTTCTTTTTTTTTGAGTTGGAGTCTCACTCTGTTGCCCAGGCTGGAGTGCAGTGGCTAGATCAAGGCTCACCACAGCCTCAAGCTCCTGGGCTCAGATAATCCTTTTGCCTCAGCCTCCTAAGTAGCTGAGACTACAGGTGCATGCCACCACACCCAGCTAATTTTTTTTTTTTTTTTTTTTGGCAGAGATGAGGTCTCACTATTTTGCCCAGGCTGGTCTCAAACTTCTGGGCTCAAGTAATCCTCCTACCTTGGCCTCCCAAAGTGTTGGGATTATAGACATGAGCCATTGTGCCTAGCCATCACACACATTTTCTTAAGAAGTTTAAAAAATTGTATTTTTAATACACAATTAAGCAATTTGCAGTAAAGATCAATATGCTATGAAACATGGTTTACAAAGTTTGTTTAGATACACTCTTTAATTATATTCATGATCTATGTAGCAGCCACCTTATTTTTTTTTTTTTTGAGTTGGAGTCTCACTCTGTCACCCAGACTGGAGTGCAGTGGCCGCTCCCAGCCACCGCAGCCTCGACCTCCTGGGCTCCGGCGATCCTTCCGCCTCAGCCTTCCAATAGCTGGAACTACAGGTGCGCGCTACCACACCCAGCTAATTTTTGCTTTATTGTAGAGATGAGGTCTCACCAAGTTGCCCAGGCGGGGCCTCCCAAAGGCACGGGATTACAGGCTGAGCCACCGAGCCCGGCTGCAGCCACCTTATTTAATAAGTGATACTCAAGTCTTCAAAATTTATTTACGAAGTAATAAAAAAGCATGTTTTTTTCTGCAGATTATATGAGGCAGAGAAAAAAAGCATGTTTTGTTGACGTACTTTTTTTCTTTTTTTTGAGTTGTTGACGTACTTTCAAAAGTGATATACCACATCTGACTTGGCAAACACTTGTGTGAAACAATGTAGACTAGAATTTAGCTTCATATTATAGTCTTAAAATAGGCAAAAACTGTTTGCCATTTTTGTATTTTGCACGTTTAAAATAACCTGCCCTATTATTACTATTAACATCTTGATTTCTATGTATCAAATATAAGATAAGGTTCTAGTCTCCTAATTCCAAAGGGCATAAAAAAGAATACATTTTAACATAATTTTTCATTACAATTAGATACAGTTGTTCTATTTTCCTCCCTTTAAAATCTATTTTCTTTTTAAAAATTCTAATGACATTATCCTAATAAGAATTGTATCTGATCTGGTTAAATTCATCTTGAGGCAAAGGCGCAGAATTATCATTTAACGTCAGTGTTGTGTAAGCACCCTGTCTTTACCAACTAGTCGGAATTTGTTCAAATTAAAAAAAAAAATTAAAACAATTTTCGAAACCTTATTCAAACAAGATGCTTCTAAGCTGAGGTACCGGTACCGTCATCTAAGGCTGCAGGGGCAGGGGAAGTTAAAACTGCTCTAGCTTAGAGAAGTATATTTAAGAGATCATTTTATTTAGTCCTTTATACATGACTGATTTTATTTGGATGTTTTAAAACAGAATTGAATTGAAAGAACAGAAAGTTCTTTCAAAACGTGAATTCCCATAACCACTTGCCCACATCTGGGGCTTGAAGACACTCTCCTCACTAAAAGCGGACCCCCATCTCCCCCGGGGCGTGGCTCGGCGGACCCCACCCCTCTTGGGGCGTGGCTTGGCGGCCAGCCCTCTTCCCCGGTCACGGCCGGGTGGATACCGGGCAAGAGCCGCGGATCCCCAGCGAGGCGGAACTACTGTGCGTGCCACCGCATTTCCGGGCGGGGACGCTGAGGGCGTAACACGAGGCCGCTGTCGATTGACGTCACCGCGGCGGGGCGCGGGCGCGGCCATGAAGTTTCGCGCCAAGATAGTGGACGGGGCCTGTCTGAACCACTTCACGCGTGAGCGAGGAGGCCAGAGGGCGCGAGGGGGGCCAGGAAGGAGGCCGTGCGCGCGCGACTGGGGCCCCGCGAGAGGCTCGGCGGGGCTGGGGGTGCAAGTAGGGGCGGCGAGAAGATGGGCGGGGAGGGGGGCGGTGGCGGTGGCGGAGGGCACTTGTGGGAGTGAGTGCGGGCAAGGGATATTTCTGACACTTTATTCTGATTACACTGCCTAATTTTTTTTTTAACTGACCACTGCTCCCATGGACATCTTTATCTGGCATTGACATTCCTGCAGTCAGGTCCCATTATCCCTCCGCCCTGACTATGCCTAAATCTTGGGTTCAGCTCAATGCTGCAGTACCCAGCGATCCATAAGCTTGTGTTGAATTAATGAGTGGCTTGTAGGTGCCTGTTTACCTACTTGAACGCTGATGGTGTGTGCCACACGCCTCCCAGGATTGTTGGGACACTGGTATGACATCAGCGGTATTAACAGTCCTTTTCAGTGTAATACCAACGTAAAGGTTTATTTTTCACCAGAAGTTCTGCGAGATAAACTGGCCTCCAGGATAAATGATGTGCATTTAAGTAATTTCTTATTTTAACTCTCTCTGTAGGAGTCAGTAACATGATAGCTAAGCTCGCCAAAACCAGCACCCTCCGCATCAGCCCAGATAAGCTGAACTTCATCCTTTCAGACAAACTTGCCAATGGAGGAGTGAGCATGTGGTGTGAGCTGGACCAGGTGAGCGGAAGCTCCTGATAGGCGTGCATACTCTGCTTACTGCTGCTGGAAGTATCACAAATGCCCTCTCTCACTTCCCATTTTCTTCCCTCAGAAGAACTTCTTCAGCGAATTTCAAATGGAGGGCGTCTCAGCAGAAAATAATGAGATTTATTTAGAGCTAACATCAGAAAACTTATCTCGAGCCTTGAAAACTGCCCAGAATGCCAGAGCCTTGAAAATTAAACTGACCAATAAACACTTTCCCTGCCTCACAATCTCGGTAGAGCTGGTGAGTAGGAGGGACAGGGTTTCTGAAATTTTCCACAAAAGGTCTTGGCCTCCGAAGAATAAAAGTAGTTATCAGCCTAGGTTTTTAAATAATATGTTGAAAGCTATTTGGTTTTATTCAAAATTAAAGATCTGGTACATAACTATATATTTTTTCCATTAGAGTTTCTCTTCATTTTGAAATAGCATGTGATCACACAATATTTTACTAAATTGCTGCCTTTTCCAAGCATCTCTCACATCTCTCTTTTAGTAGTATTGTTCCCTAGTCTAGAAGTCATGGTTTCTATCTACTTTAACCTCTGTCCTCTACCTCCCCTCCCTCATCTGGTATAATACCTTTAAATGACCAGTCATTCTTCATTAACACATCTGTCTTAGATGCTACTGCCAGATGAGTTCAGTACAGAGCTTTCGAAACTCTGAACACACACACACCAGAGTGGCTCTCAATACTTGTAGAATAAAGTTCGTATTTCTTAACATGACCAAAGCCTTTCACATATGGTGTACCCATCTTGGAGCCAAATTATAAAATATGACTCTCTGAGAGCTTCTCTGGATGTGTCTAATTTTTTCCCAACTCCAAGGCCTTGGTGATGTTGGGGCTTCCACTTAGGTCTTGTTCCTTCTCACTCTCTGAAACTTTATCTTCCTTAGTGCTCGGTATCAGTACTGTTCTGGTTCTGGCCTTCCGTTATCCTTACAGCTCTCCTTCCTTATATGCTATGTAATTCATTCATCTGTAGGTGAGGATTATATTCAGTTTCAAGCTGTTTATGGAAGAAGATTCCTCAACTTTTCTTTATAACTTTTTTTTACATTGAAAAATATAATTTATTTAGAAAGTAAATGAGAGAGAGAGAGAGTGGAGATTCACCTTTCCAAGGTAGGGGTGGGAACCAAAGCAAGGAAACATGGCGGCCATAGCTCAGAGAACCACATAAACACACCAGAGCTTAACAAAGCAATGACCTATAACTTTGTATTATCTTTTTGCGGTTAGGCAGGTCTTAGAGCTAATCAGAGTATTCCATGTCACAATATAAATTTTCTACAATTGCTTAAGGAAAAGCAAGAGATTCAAATAATACTTTTCTATCTAAAAGTGTGAGATACTTTGTTCTGTGAGTCTCATAGAAGCCCCTAGAAATAGATAAGCATAGCTAGGCTGTGGCTCATGCTTATAATCCCAGCACTTTGGGAGGCCAAGGCAAGTGAATTGCTTGAGCCCAGGAGTTCAAGTCCAGCCTGGGCATCATAGTTAAACCACATCTTTACAAAAAATTTTTTTAAAATTACTTGAGCATGGTGGCACTCACCTGTAATCCCAGCTACTTGGGATGCTGAGGTGAAAGGATCACCTGAGCCCAGAAGGTTGAGGCTACTGTGAGCCATGATCATCATGATCATGCCTGGGTGACAGAGTAAGACTTTGACTCAAAAAAAGAAAAAAGAAATAAGTTAAGCATAGTTTATCTTTTCAGCCATGTAGAAACTACAGCACCCTGAACATCTGTGTGCAAAGTTTGGTCTTTGGTTGCATAGCAGGCTTGCTTCTTTCTGCCTCTTGGCTTTACATATGCTGTTTCCCCTGCCTGAAACACTGTCCCTTCATCCTCATCTTCCCATAACTCTCATTTGGGTGGCATCTGAAACGTCACCTCCTCAGATAGGCCTCCCCTGACATCCTAGTCTAGGGAACTTCCCCCAAAACATTGGTCACTGCTGTGCTTTCTCAAGGCTCTAATGAACATCTTATGTAATTTCATTTGTTTATTTTCTTATTAATGCTTATATCCACTGGAACATTACAAACCATGTCTTATTCAGCACATTTCCCAGCTCCTAAAAGTAGAACATACACACCATAGTAGAACATGCACACCATCTGTATTGGTTGAATGGATTTTGAGTGAATGAATTGGGTCTGTTTTACTTAGATTTGGTGTCTTTTTTGTTCTCATTTTAAAAAATATTTACAACCTAAAAATATTGTTTTGTATTTTTTAATTCTTGGCAGTTATCTGTGTCAAGCAGTAGCCGCATTGTGACACATGACATCCCCGTAAAGGTTATTCCTAGAAAATTGTGGAAGGACTTACAAGAACCTGTGGTCCCAGACCCTGATGTAAGTGATACCTGTAGTCATGTTGTTCAGCACATTAAATGACATGATTTGAATTCTCTAATTTTAGTTGTAATCTTGCAGAATATTTTATTTGAAAGTTGTGTAGTCCTTAAAGTGATACTCATTTTGATTTGAATGTTATGTAGTCCTTAAAGTGATACTCATTTTTAAGGGAAAGTTAAGGAAAAAGTCAGAATATTTGCCTTTTGTTATTTATGTAAAGCATCTTAAAGCATGTTGCATGTGATAGAAATGTCATACTCTCTCCTAATGTCTTAATAACAGCACTTAAACAAAACAAAGTGGAAATAATACTTTGGAGGACAATTAATATTTATTAGTACTCTTGGCCTTAGGCACTATTTTGAGTTTCGCAAGACTTGATCGTTTTGCTCAGCCTGTCAAGAGTGATGTATAGATGTGTGTCAGAAAGCCATGAAGTAAGGAATTTCATGCCTTAAAGCTTGGGTTAACAATCCTGCTATTAGGAAACTCAGAACCTCTGAAAATAAAGATGATGGATGCTACAGGGCCCTTTGCTGCTTGTTCACAATTTATTTAAGAAGAAATTACAAAAATATACTGGGTTAAATGCCCTGGCGGTGCTAAAAAAATTTATATATATATATACACATTTTAAGAGGTATTATCTATGTATTACTTTTAGACTGCTGTAATCAGAAGTGTCTGGATGCTGATGGTAACCACTTTGAGCATCTCTTGTAATTGCAGAAGTCAAAAGTGACTTGTATTCATCTTTTATTATCAATATATATTGAGTATTACAATTGTAATACAGTTTTTCTTTTTTAAACATGTGTATACATTTTTTTGGCACCCTCTGTAGTTACTTTACTTTTACTAGAAGACTTCTACACTGATTTTGAGAAAGTCAACATTTTATAAAGCATATTAGTAACACAGTCTCAGATGTGATGCAGTGACTGCTCGCTATGTTTTTGCACAGAGTATGGAACAGGCTCCTGAGTCCTGGGTATAAACATCCCTTAGAGGAAGGCCTCCTGCTGAGTGCCTGAGTTTTATTCTCTGTGGACTTAGGGAGGACATCTCAGCTGAATACTATAGTTCTTTTTGAACCAGAAGAATGCCCACAGTGACGTGGTCACCGAGGTAACCAGAGGCAGGCATTCTGTTCTTTAATTTTGCTTGAATGCCCATTTGTTAATTAAATTGGTTTTCTTTTGATTTTTTGAAATAACTTTATTCAGAGATGTTAAAAACGATTCCACAGTTTTTGAGCATGTATGCATTCCAAAATTAACTATGGAGCACCTGTCATTACTAGAGTATGTTAATATTTTTAATACTTGTGATTTTTCTCATTGGTTTTGTAGGTTAGTATTTATTTACCAGTCTTGAAGACTATGAAGAGTGTTGTGGAAAAAATGAAAAACATCAGCAACCACCTTGTAAGTTATAACTTCTTTAAGACAACCTCTGAAGTGTTTGGTGTAGCCTACATGGCTTCTTGTCCTGGAAGGCATCTTCACCATGGACCAAAATTTGGCTGTTTTTGTGCTTACCCCACAACGTCCCACTCACCTGAATCCTAGCCTATGAAAACCTGGCCTGGTGTTGAGAACCCTTAGGTTGACAGTTGCCTTTAGAAACCTAATCTAGTACTTTTTAACTCTCATTCACTAAGGAAAGCTTTTATATTTGCCCTTAATCTTAGTGTTTATTTTTATAGTATATTAAGACTGTGTTCGGCTGGGCATGGTAGCTCAAGCCTGTAATCCCAGCACTTTAGGAGACCAAGGCAAGAGGATTGCCTGAGCCCAGGGGTTTGAGACCAGCCCTGGCAACTTGGTGAGACCTCACTTCTATAATATATCAGAAAAAAATTAACTGGGTGTGGTAGCGTGCACCTGTAGTTCCAGCTACTTGGTAGGCTGAGGCAGAAGGATCTCCTGAGCCCAGCAGGTTGACTCTGGGGTGGCTGTGAGTGTGCCATTGCACTCCAGCCTGGGTGACAGAGTGAGGCTCTGACTCAAAAAAAAAAAAAAAAATATATATATATATATAGAATACTTTCAACAGTTCTGCCTTTTCTTCCCCCTTATATTTTGGATGGACTATTACATCTTTTATCTGCTAACATGTATATACTTTTCAGTGAATCTCTGATATGACTGACAGTGAATTTGGAGTGGTGTATTTTCTTGCCAAGTGTCTTTCAGTGAACTAAGGATAAAGATGTGCCACATTATAGCAGCATTTATTCCAAGCAACTCTCACACTAAGCTGGTGGGCACTTTTATATTTCTGTTTATTTTATGAAAGTCTTCTACTGCCATATGTCTCAAGATGCCACAGCATGTGACAGTGGTGGGGAATTGGGTGGATTATCCTTGTTCACACTCAGGGTTATTCTGAATTCTTCTTTCACTCACCCCTCACAAAACACATTTGATTATGCCCCTGAATCTTAAAAACCAGCATCCACCTGACGAAGCATAAACTTTTGATCTTTACAATCTGCCAAGCCACCTCTGCAACCCCATCTCTGTTCCACCACCATGTCCTCCCTTTGGAATGCTACTGTACTCTGGCATTGGCCTACAAGGCTGCTTCCTTTTCTGTTCTGTTTCTTTGTCATTTCACACATGGTTTCTTCTCTCAGTCTCCGCAGAAGATACTTAGCTATTTTTGCAGTTCATCATGGACCTTTCCCCACCTTCCTGCTGGAAGCCCCTCCTCTGATGAGCCGTGTTTTCCGATGTACATGGTAAATCACCTGCTGATATCCCAGAGCACCTCTTAAACTTCCAGTTTCTTGAAAAGGAAAACCCCATTTTAATCATCTGCTCAATGTAGAATTGTCACTCAGTAGGCAGTGATAAGTGTTGCATGGATCTGGCGTGAAATTCAGCTTCTAGGGAATCTTTGAATCACAAAAATTTTTTGAAACCTTATTTTTTTGTTCATGGCTGTTTTTTTCTAGAATTTTGCTCACTTAAGAACAAAGCTGTTATTGGGCCTGCCCAGCTTAAAGCTTTTCCTTCATAACTTAATCCTTATAGAGCTCATTTTAATTTAAAATATGTTTCCCATGAAGCGATGTCACTGTGCTGATATTGGTGTCCCCTGTGACTACCATGATGTTGATCCAGTTGTTAGGCTGGCTTCCTCTAGGGATACCCTGGGGAGTTCCAGAGAGATTCAGAGAGACCCTAGAGAGAAAAGATAGGGCAATTAATTGGAGGATCAATTTGTTTGTTCTTTCTGTTCACTGGAGATGAGTCAGCAAAGTAGAAAGGTAAAAGGGTAGCTTAGAGAAAATCATCAGAGATGTTTTGTTTTTTTCTAGAGTGATTAAAAAACATATAGAAGTTTTGTGGAGTGGCTACTGTAGTCTGGAAAGTTAGCAAGTTAGAGTAGCTGAGTACATAATGAGATCTACCTAGGTAGCAAAATTCTGTATCTGAATATTACAGGTAATAAAATAATGGAAAATTGGTGTACTTGACACATAAAAAATGTCCACCTACACATCAGAAGTGCTCTATTCCTTATTTCCTTCATTTACTGCAAGATGTGACTGAGAGTGAGTTGTGTATGTGACCCTTATAAGAGCAGACAAAGGAGCAAGGACTGCCAAGAATCTACATCATGTTCCAAGATATTGCTTCTAAGCTCTGTTATGCATGTAATCCCCTGGGATCTGGTTAAAGTGCAAGTTTAGATTTGGGATTTCTGGGCTGGGGCCTGAGACCCTGTTTCTGACCAGCTCCTAAGGGTTGTCAATTCTGCATACCTTCAGACGACATAAGTATCAGTGATTTGCGATGTGTGCTGTTCCATATTGTACTTCAAATGTTATCTGAGAAACAGAGCTTCACAGGATCAGCTTAATGATTGAAACGAGAGTTGGAGGTTAGGAATGAGAACCTACATGACATGGAAGAGGGGAATGGTTGGAGCCACACACTTGGGTTCAGCTTCCAACTACCCTGCTTGGCATGGGCCATCGTGCTAGGATACCCCAAATGGGAAGAACAGTGCAGCAGTGACGGGATTTTACTTTTTGTAACTTTAGAGATAATTAATATTAGATGCCTGGTGTAATTAGTCAGCATATGACAAATGGTAAATAACTATTATTAAGGAAAATTATTGAAAGACGATCTTAAGAAATCAAATGTGTTGATGCACTGAATATTCCAGATAACTGAATTTGTAAAACAGATGTGAATGACTGACCAGTGTTCAGAGAATTCATTGTTTGTTAATTTCTTCAATAAGAGTTGATTGGATGCTGCCAGGTGCCAGATACTGGGTATAGTCAGGAGTGAGTTGGCATCTAATGTTCTGTTACTCAGATTGGAAGAAAGCATAAGAGAGCATTTAAATCAGAAGTGAGTCTAAAACCACTGCAAGCTGCTTTCTTGAATAAGTATTTATTTGTATCTGAAATCACTGGTTTTTAAAAACAATGGGAATTTACAGATCTTGGGTGTATGGTTATTTAAAACAATCACACATACATCATATGTTAGATTCACAGTGCTCCAGTAAGCAGTCCACAATATTCATAAGGTTGGTTTTATGTATTTTAAATTCAGATTAAGGAGGATGGGTTAAGAAAAATAACGATATATTTTTGGGTTGATGAAAAAGGTTGAAAAAGACTATTTCTCATTCAAAGGTGAGTTTACTAAGTTATGCAACAAGTTAAGTTTGGAGTACTGTTTTTCTATTTAATGTCAAAAGCTTAGAAATAAAAAGTCACCCAAATTTTTAAAAAAAAACCTTTTTGTTTAGTTTCTGGAATGAGAAATGTTCACTTCAGCAATTTTAAGGAATAAGAACGAGGAACACTCAATTGTATTCACTAGACATGGACTCAGAAGCAGAGCTGTGCAGTTCTGAGGCACTTGGATGGTGCCTACAAAATAAGACCTCTGCACTTACCTTTCTAGTTGCTAGGTGGCACTCTTGTATCACTGGTTAGGCAAAAGATGGGTTGGGCTTTGACGCTGGGCAAACACCAACATCAGTAAGAGAAATACTGTGTGCTATGGGCAGGCTACCAAAATCTCCAGCCACGTTGTGGCATGCATTTCACGTTTAGTTTCCATCCATTTAAAAGAACCACCTGGTTGGTGGTAGGCGAGTGAGCTTGAATGGAAAGCAGTCCTCTGTGACCCATCGGGAGAGTCCCAGGTCAGGAAGGACAGGAGTAGAAGAAAGGAGGAGAAGTGAGGGAGAGGCAGAGGCCTGGTAATGTGGACATGTAGGGTTGGCACAGCCAACCTGGTAGCAGCTTCAGACTTTTGTGAATTTGTTCTCATAGTCATTTATTTAATTCTAAAGGCCTTTATAGTTACATTAACTATATAGTTATGGCAGATGGTTTGGCCCATTTCTAAAACTAAGGAACTAACTTCCACATTCTTTTTCTATTCTCCTTTTTCCATTTTGTGATGGTTATATTATGTCTACATTGTCATGGCATAAAATTATTACACATTCTGTCCTCTTCACTCCTATTGTTTGGTTTTAGTTCTACAGGTAAAAATAACTCACAACTTTTATGCTTTTTATACCTTCCAACGTCTCGTGCATTTTTAACTTCTCTAGTCTTTGTTGTTGTTGTTGTTGTTATCAAAAGCTTATTCTCTAGTTTATCACTCAGGAAGGATTTACGGGAATAAGATTGCATTAGATTTCACACATTCATAATGTCAGTTAGGCTCACTGTACTGCATTGTCTCCTAATATATAATATTGGTGTAAAAAGACTGTTTCCATTCTGATTTTGTTTCATAGCTTGGATTTATTAATTTGAGGTGGGGTGGGGAGGGCTGAATACAGTAGGGGTTTTTCTCCATTTTCTTAAAATCCAGCTGGCTCTGAAGGCCTTATCTTCTCTGTTGCTGATACCACTTGGGCCTCGGTTCCCTCTGAGGTGTTATGAGGTCTTGTGGGGTTACCTTGTCATCTGGAAGCTAGTGCCAATGGGTTTTTTTTCTTTTGTCTTTTCTTTTTTAAGACTATGTAAAATTTTGAATTTCGCAGATTATTGAAGCAAACCTAAGTGGAGCATTGAACTTGAAAATAGAAACTGAATTAGTATGTGTTACAACTCATTTTAAAGATCTTGCAAATCCTCCATTAGGTAAGTTTCCTAGAGGGTTATATTTTGCTTTTAATTAATTGTTTTAGATAACTTACCTGTTGAGGTCTCTTAATGTAAAAGAGTTGAGTTTCAGTTGCCTTAGTTTCATGCTTGGGGAGAGAACAGAGGGACTGAGATTGGACTACCTAGCCACTGGGTGAGGGGCTGTGCTATCAAGCAGCTGAAGGATCAGTGCAGAGTCTCCTTCCTTCCTCTGTGGGATTCAGGTCAAGCTAAATAACTTCCAAGACCCCTTCCAACTCTTCAATTTTCGTCTGCTCCTAAATTTTTCACCTGGAATGGTGTTAGAAAGGTAGTTGCATTTCTTCTTTTCTCCTCCTTTAGTCACTCAATACTTATAAAATTAGATCAGCAAATGCAAAACTGTTTTCACTTGGTCACATTTTAAGTCTCATACGAGGTAATAAGGACATTGGATTCAGTTCAATAAGCAGTAAAAGCGGGGGCAGTTGGATAGCTTGGTAAGTCATAAGCTGAAAGGAGTTAGAACCATAGCCAGAGAGCTCACAGTGGGTGGCAACACAGTTACAGAGGCTGCCTGCACAGGGAAGCAGGCAGAGGACCAGGGGACGAGGACCTGCTGATGCTGGGAAAGCATTTTTGTGGTACACATTTGTTCCACAACAGATCAAATAGGCCTTGCAAATTCCTCACTTTTAGAATTAAGATTTGTTGCCACAAGTTTGCTTGAATATAAACAGCATAGCATTGCAAGAGATTTTTACTGTAGTGTAGGGAATACAGTAGGGAATACTGTTCCAGCAGCATGAACTCCATATAGATAAGACTATGATAATATTGTGTGAAATGACTTACTTGGTGTCACTCATTTTGTTTATTTTAATTAACAGAAGGTGGGTGGAACTTATCTTTGGACTTTTCCTTCCAAAAATTGAAAGAAATTTTTTTTTTTTTTTTTTTTGAGTTGGAGTCTCACTCTGTCGCCCAGACTGGAGTGCAGTCTCGACCTGCTGGGCTCTGGCGATCCTTCTGCCTCAGCCTTCCAAGTAACTGGAACTACAGGCACGCACTACCACAACCAGCTAATTTTTTGATTTATTGTAGAGATGAGGTCTCGCCAAGTTGCCCAGGTGGGTCTTGAACCTGAGGGCTCAGGCAATCCACTCACTTCAGCCTCCCAAAGCACGGGATTACAGGCTGAGCCACCGAGCCCGGCAAAATTTTCTTTTTCAATTCCACTTTCGAACAAAAAGTCTTGCATTAGCTATATGTGTATGGTTCAGCTATTAAATACATAGCGCCAGTCAAGGGAAGCAGCCCACAACCCACCTGTCAACGCAGTGTGGCTATAAGTTTTCAGGGCTAACAGAGTGTCCAGGGGTTGTTTCTAATAAATACTAATAAATACAATTATATTTGACCTAAAGGGGGAGATTGAGTCATATTTCAAGTCCCTGTAGGTGATGATCCCCTGGAAATTGTCATAATATTTTAAATAGTTAGGAATAAATGCATGTTTAACTAATGAGATTTATAAGTTGTAGTATTTGTCTGTGATACTAAAATTAGTGGTAAGGTGAATCATTAAGTAAAATGCATTGAGTATCTCTGATTTCCCACAAATACATTGTATTTTAAAACATTTATGTCCTTTTAGTCTCTGAAAGTACTTCTCAAGACAGAAATCCAGAACAAATGGCTGAAGTGCACATAGATATTAGGAAGCTCCTACAGTTTCTTGCTGGACAACAAGTAAATCCTACAAGGGCCTTATGCAGTGAGTTCACTTCTCTCTCTCTATATGTGTGTATGTGTGTGTGTGTGTATATATATATGTATATATATATACTTTTAAAAAAAATACTTGAGTCAACCCTAGTTTAACAGATTGCATGCAGTCTCATAAATGCAAATAAAGCTCAGTTATGTGGATTCTCATGTTCTAGGACAGTTGGGTCTTTTGAATTTTCCTGGACTCACAAGTACCTAGAGGTAGCAGCAAAGAAACAACCCCTGGACACTCTGTTAGCCCTGAAAACTTACAGCCACACTGCGTTGGCAGGTGGGTTGTGGGCTGCTTCCCTTGACGGGCTTGCCCAGAGAGACGTGCAGGTGCAGATCATCCTGCCTTCTCTGTGTTCATCCAATTTTATGTACTCAGAGGCTCACATACCGTTCTGTTTGGATTTAAGCTTCTGCTCGTGGTATCTTGTTTTCATTCTGTGGCTGCCCTGACGTGTGCCCACGGCCTGTCTCCCTCTGAGATGCTGATGACTAACAATTGTCTGTTGATTGTGGCTTGGTCCCATTGTCTGAGGTTATACACCTGCTCCAGCCCGCTCCATCCCCTCACCACATGTGAGAAAGGCATTACTTGCTAAGAGCTTTTTGAGGCTTTTTTTGGTCTCCTTGCTACTAAAATTACAGCAAACAAGAAGAAGCTATGGTTTGGATTTGACGGTCCACCTTTCGTGGAGTATCTCCTAGGCTGAGCCTGGAGCAGAGCTGACAGAGAAGGACAACCCAGGCCTGTACCTCATAACCCTTCAGATGTGTAGCATGCTTTAGAAAAGGAACAGAAGAGTCTAGGTGGCTATGTCAAAGACCAGCTTTTTTGAATTGAGAGATACAAAGAGAAACAGGAGAGACCAGAGAGGAAAGATCATGAGCGAGGCAGTGGGGGTTAGGAAATTAGGAAAGGCATCAGGTGGAGTGATGGGCACAGATGGTGATATTGCCAGAGGAACAGCTGCCTGGGGTGGAGAAGGAGAAGCTAGAGTAGCCCAGATTGGGGAGGGGAAGCACCCGTGTCTACTTTTGCTGCATCTTAAACTTTGACATTGATGATGTTGGTTTCTAGGGTTGAGTATGGTGGGAGCTACACTGCAGTGCAGGATCTGTGAAGGTAGAGGAAAGCACTTCTCAAAACCCTGATATGTGGAAAGCACCTGGGGGTTTTGTAAAGCAAACTCTTTGTTCACGGTTCTGGGCAGGCCTCTTGGCTGCATTTCTAACAAGCTTCTTGGTGAGGCCTAAGTTTTTGGTTCTGACGAACACAGTGTGAGTAGTGAGAGTATGACATGCCCCTTCTCTGTCCCTGAACTGCACTGCATCTGTCCTTGAACTTGGCATTTTGGGACCCTTCTGAATAATCAAAGCTGATGAAAAACACAAAAGAGTCCTTATCAGCAAAGGTGGGTGACTGGCCACGGGCAGTCTCTGAAATTTCACTTTGCTGAATACCCAAGTATAGCAGGAAAAAGGGGGACCAGCAAATTGTGATACAGCAAAAATTTAAAGATCCTATGTTGAACTTCTCATATCTTTTCCTTATCTCCCCCAACCTCCTATCTTCTTTATCAGCCTCTTCCAGTGTCAGCTCAGCTGTCCCCACCTCTGGGATAGGTCTCTGCCATATTCAGTCTCACTCTGCCTCCCCTGTGCCACTGCAACATGTCTCCTAAAGAACATTCGTCTTCCTATTTGTCTTGTGGTCCCTTTCCCAGCCTCTGATTTTCCTGGGGTTGGTCTCTGCTGCCTGCTCACTCATGGTTTCTCATCACTCAGTCACATTTCCTGGCATGCCCTCCTCCTTGGCTACAGTGCTGCAAATCTCTGTGCTCTCAGTGATTGTCACACCTCATGCTCCCCCCTGCTTTCAAGTGCACTTTTCTTCCGTGTGGTCTTATACCTGATTCCTTGAATTTTGCCTGTCACCCAGCACAAGCTTTTCAGAACAGCTTTCCCACCCTGTAGCTGTTTTAGGCATCTGTCTTCCCCAGGAGCTGTAGAGACACAGCCTCTTGGTCTCACAGCCACCACAGTGGAGGCCACATCATGGCTCCGGTGCAGGCAGCTCTCCCCGGCAAGGACAAGAGAGGAAAAGTTAAGCCACCTGGGCCCTTGGTGAAACACCCAGTGGGTTGGCTTCCTGGCAAACCACATTTACCCAAACAGGAGGCTTGCAGGACCCCTGAAATGCAGGCATCCATCCTGCACTGCAGTGTGTGATGCAGCTTGCCCCAGATGTTAGGGAGACCCTGGACCTTGACTTTTCTTAGTACACTTTCTCCACTCACTGGTGGGAAGCTGCTTCTCCCGCCGAAGGACACCGGTTTGGGTAAATGTGGTTTGCCAGGAAACCAACCCACTGAGTGTTTCACCAAGGGACCGGGTGGCTTCACTTTTCCTCTCTTGTCCTTGCCGGGGAGAGCCGCCTGCACCGGAGCCATGATGTGGCCTCCACTGTGGTGGCTGTGAGACCAAGAGGCTGTGTCTCTACAGCTCCTGGGGAAGACAGATACCTAAAACAGTTACAGGATGGGAAAGCTGTTCTGAAAAGCTTGTGTGTGACAGAATGTGTGTGCTGCACTGGGTCTTTAAGTGGACTTTTCTCTTCCCAGATATTGTGAATAACAAGATGGTGCATTTTGATCTGCTTCACGAAGACGTCTCCCTTCAGTATTTCATCCCAGCACTGTCCTAGCAGCTCCTTGCCCTGTCTTGTGCGTGGAGACTTCATCAGGATGGAGAGCCATGGGTGATGTGTTCCAAGTCATTCATCTTTGTCCTCACAGCACCACAGATCAACACCCTGTACTCACTTCTCCCTCTATAGTACTTTGACTGAAAGTCAAATTGATGAAGCACAGTTGGATAATTGTACTACTTATTATTCATGTGTGTTTTGTTTTTAAGACATTGAGAAAAGCTAGAGTTTTATTCATACCTTAAAAAGCAGTTTCTCGTCGAAGTTGTGAAGACCGCATGTGTTTAGAATTTGTGTAGTAGCCAGAATTCACAAAGGTGTTACCTATGGTGTTTGGTCCTTTTCCACCAGGCAGTCTCTAGCTCAGCACAGTGTGTAGCACATAGTCAGTGGCCCTTACGTTCCATTGTGCTCCCTCTCCTTGCAGCTCAGTGACAGAAAGGACAGCCTGTCTCACCTCTCCTGCTGCTTTGTTTACTCAGACCATCATGGGGAGTCACTGGCAGCATTTGGAGCCTGTGTCCAACTTGCTGAAGACTTGATCCCACTCCCCCTGCGATGCCTGGAGAGCTGGTCCAGCCCACACAGCTCTTGTCTGGGGGTTCATTCTGCCACTCCAAGCAGTTTCTCCCTGGGGCCAGTTTTGGTCTCAGGTTATGTTTCCTTATATTTCTTTCTTCTACAGTGCATCAGGTTTGTGATTCTGGAAATAATTTTAGAGTAGAAACAAATGAGACTTCTAAGCCAGCATTTGTGTTAAGTGATGAGACCATTATTTCTGTTTATATATCAAAGCTGGTTCAGTACTGATAGATATGCTTTCTCATTCTCTCTGAAGTACATTCCATCATAGTTCCTATTATAATTGAATCTTACTTGTCCTGTGGAGGTGGACATCATAAACATTATCTTAATGTCACATTACAGAGTTGACACCTAAGGTGCTTAGGATAAGATGAAGAAATGAAAATCCAGCAAAAACAAAACTTTATTTTTTGGCCTTTTCCCATTATTTGGTAAATCCAATGTATTTGTATTACTCTTTTGATATTTAACAATGTTAGTTTGAATAGGATGGAATTGTTAAATTAGAGGATACCATCTTAATTTGTAAGCTGTCTTCTCTTTGGCTTGTAATGAAATTAATTCCAGCTGTAGTGGTAAAACTTAAACATCATGATGCAAAATGAAGTCAGATCTGAAAGTAGTTTGATAACTTAACGTTTCTGTCAAAGAAAGTGTGTTAGCAACTTAAACTATTGCTGTATGTAATGTTTATTGTCAAATACACCTGATTTTGATGATTTTTCAGATGGCTCAGGATTTTATCTCAGTGTGGCGTGCATCTAAAGAAACCTTAGTTGGAATCCAAGAAGCTGGGGTCTGTTTCTGGTACTTGTCACAACTTGCTGCTTCGTGTCTCCCAAGCCTCTTTACATCTCAAAGAACTGAAAAATGATAGCAAGAGCCAGTAGGAAACCACAGACTTAAACAGTGCAGCTTTAATGAATGGTCTACCAAGGTATATTGTGTCAGATCAAGAAATAGCAATTTGTTTAGAGGAATGAGGAGAATTTGAAAAGTTAACATACTTCAAGAATAACATCTCAAGGTGCCGAGATCTCTTTTTACATAGCTTTCTAGATTTTAGAGATATACTTCCACTGGCTGTGATCATGTAAGAAATTGTGGTCTGTGGAGTGCTGTCCTAAATGTGGTACATAAGCTGTCCACACCTTGCCTGCATTGGGCTCAGGGCCCCTCCTGCCTTTGGTGAGCACATCTTGAACTGAGTTTTGAGGCTATTCTGTGCTGGGTCAGGGACACGTAAGAATTCCTAGTCCGGCTGCTTATGGCTAACATCCAAATGGCCCTGCTACTCTCCTCCAGCTCTTTCTTGATCCAACAGGGAACTGCTTACTCATAGGTCTCCAGACTGAGTTCGTAGTGTGGTGCCTTGTCTGGTGCCAGGGATTCTGCTCTTGGGGCCCTAGAAGATGGCCTCAACATTAGTCTTGGGTCTAGAATACTGGGTCTGCCATCAGGCAAAGAAAGTGTTTAATAACATTCAGTTTTCTTGGTATATGTTGCCAGATTGACATCTCATTTGAAGAGATGCAATTTAATACTTTCAAAGCTTTATTGAAATACAGTTGACATATCACACACGTCACCCATTTAAAGTGTACTACCCAATGCTTTTTAGTATATCCTCGGAGTTGTGCAACCATCACCATGATCAATTTGAGTATTTTAATCATCCAATAGAGAAACTTCTTAACCATTAGTAGCAATTCTTCATTTTTCTCTCTTTCCCTCTTCTGCTCTCCCTGACCCACCTCCTGAGCCCAGTCAATCAATTGTTTAATATTTGTATATTAGCCTATTCTGGTTTTTAACTTTTCATATCTAACTGTAATTTATGTCTTTTTACTGATACTTTCCCATTCTCCTTTCCCCCTAACCACCCCAAGCATCTGGTAACCACTATTCTGCTCTCTCCTATGAGATCCACTTTTCTAGCGTCTGCAGATCAGTGAGACCATGCAGTGTTTTGTCTTTCTGTGTCTGAATTATTTCACTTAATATAGTGTCCTCCAGGTTCATCCATGTTGTCACAAATGACAGGATTTGTTCCCTTTTTTTGGTCACTGAATAGTATTCCATTGAGACTATATTTACCACATTTTAAGAATAACATACATGCAATTTTCATTTGCCAGTTAAAAAATACATTTAAGAAATAAATGAGAAAAAAAGGGTTCATGTTACTGTTACCAATTCAATTTTAACATTATGCCTGCTTTTCTTTTAAATTGTATTTTTAATCCAAGGTACAAGTTTGTTACATGGATATCTTGCACAATGGTGGGGTTTGGACTCCTAGTGTACACATCAATTAATTAATGACCATTATACCCTTAAGTAATTTTTCAGCTATCACCTCTCTCCCCAGCCTCTTTTGGAGTCTTTTGGAGACTCTAGTATCTGTTGTTTTCATCTTTATGTCCATGTGTACCCACTTGTTTAGCTCCCACTTGTAAGTGAAAACATGGTATTTGGTTTTGTTTCTGAGTTAGTTTACTCAGGATAGTGGCCTCCAGCTCCATCCATGCTACTGCAAAGGACATGATTTTGTTCTTTTTTATGGATACATAGTATTCTATGGTGTATATGTACCACATTTTCTTTATCTAATCAACCACTGATAATTAATCAACTTAGGTTGATTTCATGACTTTGCTATTGTGAATAGTGCTGCGATAAACATAGGCGTACAGGTGTCTTTTAAAAATAATGTTATCTTTTCCTTTGTGTAGATACCCAGTAGTGGGATTTCTGGGTCAAAGGGTAGTTCTATTTTTAGTTCTTTGAGAAATCTCCATACTCTTTTCCATGGAGGTTTACTAATTTGCATTCCCACCAACAGTGTCTTAAGTGTACCCTTTTCTCTGTATCCACTACCTCTTCTTTGTGCATCTGGTAAAATATAGCTGTGAATCTGTCTGGTCCTGGACTTTCTTAGGAGGTTGCAGTTTCCAAAAATTTATCAGTTTCCTCTAGAACTTCTAGTTTGTGCACATAGAGATGTTTATGGTACTTTCTGATAATCTTTTGTATTTTTATGGCTCTGTTGTAATATCACCTTTATAATTTTTGATTGCGCTTATTTGAATCTTCTCTCTTTTATTCTTAATTATATTAACTAGTGCTTTATCAGTTTTGTTCATCCTTTCAAACAACTAGCTTTTTGTTTTATTGTTTCTTTGTTGGATTTTTTTTAAAACCTCATTTAATTTCACTCTAATCTTTGTTATTTGTTGTCTTTTGCTAGCTTTGGGTTTGATTTGTTCTTGTTTTCTGGTTTCTTGAGATGTGACATTAGGTTAGTAATATGAGATTTTTCTTTTTAATGTAGGCATTTAATGTTGTACACTTTCCTCTTGGCACTGTTTTTGCTGAATCCCAGAGGTTTGGTATGTTGTGTCTGTATTTTCATTTGTTTCCTTTTTTTTTTAATTTCTGCCTTGATTTTGTTGTTTACCCAAAAGTTATTCAAGAGCAAGTTGTTTAGTTTCCACGTACTTTTGTAACTTTGAGAGTTTCTCTTGGTATTAATTTCTAATTTTATCCACTGTGGTCCAAGAAGATACCCAATATGGTTTCAGTTTTTTTTAATTGACTGAGATTTACTTGATGGCCAAGCACATGGTCAGTTTTGGGGAACGTTTCATAGGCAAATGAGAAAAATATATATTCTGTGGTTGTTGGGTAGAATCTTTCTTAAATGAATATTAGGTTCATTTAGTCTAGAGTCCAGATTTTTTTTTTTTAAATGGAGATGAGGTCTTGCTATGTTGCCAATGCTAATGTCAAAAACCTGGGCTCAAGCAATTCTCCTGCCATAGTCTCCAAAGTACTAGGATTGTAGGCATGAGCCACCAAGCCCAGCCTAGAGTGCAGATAAATCTAGAGTTTCTTTGTTGATTTTCTACCTCAATGACCTGTCAGGTGTTGTCAGTGGGATGTTGAAATCTCCAACTATTGTTGTGTTACTGTCAATCTATTTTCTTAGATTTGGTAGCATTTTTTTTTTTAATGAATCTGAGTCCTCTGGTGCTGGACACATAGATATTTAGAATAGTTGCATCTTGTTGTATTGAACCCTTATTCAAAAAAAAGCACAATGGTTTAAAAAACAGACATTAAAGCACAATGATTAAAGCACATATTCATTATATAATTCCCTTCTTTGTCTTTTTTTTTTTTAACCATTGTGCTTTAATATCTGTTTTATCTGATAAGAGAATGACTACTCCTGCTCACTGTTGTTTTGCATTTGTACGGTATATCTTTTTTCATTCCTTTGTTTTTTGTCTGTAAGTGTCTTTAGCCATTAGGTGAGTCTCTTGTAGACAACATATGATTGGTTTTGTTTTGTTATTCAGCTTTTCACTCTGTATCTTTTAAGTGAAACATTTAGGCGATTTACATTCAGGTTTAATAATGATATGTGAAGTTTTGTTCCTATTGTGGTGTTAGCTAGTTGCCTTGGACTCTCAGTTTTGTAATGTGTAGGATCTGTGCGCTTTCTACATATGTGTGCTTTAATGCTGGTGCATGTTGTCCTTTTATTTCTATGTTTAGAACTCCTTTGAGCTTTTTTTGAAGTACTGGTCTAGTGGTGACAAATTTCTTGAGCATTTTCTTATTGGGAAAGATTATTTATTCTTTTATGAAGTTTGGTTTGGCAAGATATACATTTCTTGAATGACATCTTTTTTTAAATTAAAGATGCTAAAAATAGGTTGCCAATCTTTTCTGGCTTGTAGGATTTCTGCTGTGAAGTCCACTGTTAGTCTGATGGGATTTCCTTTATAGGTGATTTGACACTTCTGTATCTGCTTTTGAGGTTCGTTCTTTCATGCTGATCTTGGGTGACTGGTGACTATATGCATTGGTGATGTTTGTCTTGTATAGTGTCTCAGGTGTTTTCTGGATTTCTTGTATCTCAATATCTCTGTCTCTAGCAAGATCAGGGAATTTTTTCGATATGTCTTCCAAACTTCTTACTTTTTCTTCTTTTCCCTCAGGAATGCCTATATAAGTCATAGACTTTGTTGCTTTACATAATCTTGTATGAGGGGGGACAAAAAAAATTTATTTATAAAAAATTGTGTATTCTTACATGTTTAAACTTCAGCCACCTTCAAAGTCCTCTTCATTTGATGCAGTACACCTATTGAGATGCTTTTTCCATTGCTCTAAACAGTTTTTGAACTTGTCCATTTTGATGTCTTTTAGTGCCTCTGCCATTTTTTGTTTCACCTCTTCCACATCGGCAAAACGTTTCCCTTTGAAGACTTTTTCATTCGGGGAAACGATAAAAGTCACCCGGGGTGGGGCATGGGGTCATGCCATTTTAGGTCAAAAACTGCTTGATTGCTCAGTATGGTGTGAGCAGGTGCGCTTGTAAATCATCCATCATGAAATGGGCAAATGCACTTAAAGAATCTCCAAAAAAAATTCACTGAAACTGAAGGCAGCCTCTCACAACAGTGCTAACTGCTACACGGGTTCTGATGGGTTTCTAGAACACCTACCTAGCGGGGGAAACCTGTACTACAAGGGACCCATTCTCCAAAAGAAAATTCTGGGGATTGGGGGCTCTGCCTTGTATTTCTCAAAGGTGAAGTTCATTTTTTTATGTTATTTTTTTCTTTATCTGACTGAGTGCATTTGAAAGACTAGTCTTTAAGCTCTAAAATTCTTCTGCTTGGTCTAGACTTTCATTAAAGCTTTCAACTATGCTTTGAAATTCCTTCAGTGAATTTTTCATTTCCAGAAGTTCTGTTTGTTTTCTTTTAGCTCATTTGCTACCGCTGACATGAATTTACGTTATTCCAAATTATCTTCCTGGTTGCTGCTGACATGAATTTAAATCATTCCAAATTTTGTTCCTGGTTGCTGCTGACGTGAATTTATGTCATTGCAAATTTTGAACCTGGTTGCCGCTGACATGAATTTACATCATTCCAAATTCTGTTCCTGGTTGCCACTGATGTGCATTTACCAAGGAAGACTCTCTTTTTGGGTTTATAATCCAAGTAAAAATACAAAGTACAGAATGCTAGTCAGAGTGGTGTCTGAGGCAAATACTGGATATCTCTGCAACTTTCAGCTGTATTGTGAAAAAGGTGACAATTTAGAAAAGACCATTTCACTTGTGCTTAATGACAGAAGTTTGTGGCAACCGGCTTCAGATTTTTAAAAAATTTTCACCTGCTCTCAGGAAAGTGAAAAATTTGTCTGTCGTGAATGTACTAATGTATCTATCTCGTCTTTCATCTCCTGAATTGTTTTTCTGCCTTATTTGTGTTGGTTTTCAACTGTCTCTTGGATCTCATTAAGCTTCCTTACAACCCATGTTTAGAACTCATTGTCTGCCATTTCAAAGTTTTTAGTTTGGTTAGGATTCATTGCTGGGGAGCTAGTGTGTTTTTTAGCGGGTGTCACAACATTCTGTTTCTTCATGGTGCTGGAGTTCTTGTTTTGGTTCCTTCTCATGTATAGAAGCTGTTACTTCTTATTTTTTAATTTACTTTTGTTTGGATGGGATTTTTTCCCCTCTTTGAGGATGTGACTGTAGAACATTTTGGGTAGGGTCTCTTGACTTTGCTTCTCTATCCCTGTGCATTCTTGTTTCAGGCTTTATATTGGGTTGTGCAATTTTACCTTCAGGCCAGCAGGTGGTACTTACAGGTAAGAGCCACCTATGGCAAAAGCAGATGGATTTGTATTGATCTTTGTTTTCTATGTGGTGCTTTCTGTTATTGCAGGTGATGATCTGGGCAGTGGAATGCCTTGTGCTCTGAATTTTCTTTTCAGATGGGGATATAGGGAAAGGACACAGCTGGGAAGAGCTGGAGCACCTGGCTTATCCATGAATAGCCTAGTGATGAGCATGGGCACCAGCCCTGATGGAGGTAGCTGGGGAAACTCCTGGGGAAATGCCCCAAGGTCCCTGTGAGGGTTGAGGGAGCTGCACGAGCTCCATGTCCTAGATAGGCAGAAGTGGTTTCTGTCTCCCTTTCACATCCCTGTCCTGAGGCCCATGACTCAGTTCAGACACATATGTTGTCTATCTACAGGCCACTGTGTAGCTGAGAGCCACTGAAGTTGCCTGTCCTGCAGTTCTCCATGGGGATGGTGGCTTCAGGGTGGAATCTCCTCTTTCAGCTCAACACAGACAACTTTGTGGCTCACCTGTTGTCTAATGCGTGTAGTGCTGATAACTTTGTGTAGAGAAGAGGAGGGACTCTGCGTTTTGTCACACACAGGTGGATGTCACCTGTGATAGTGTTGGTTGTTTGGGTCAGCACAAACTCAGACCATGGGGAGAGTGGTCAGGTGCCACCAGTGGTGGCCTGGGCTAGGCAAACCTCCAGGCCCCTAGATGGCCTACTGGACCACATGTACAGGTCCTGAGGGGACTAGGCTGGGACCAGGCCTGCGAACTTGTTCTTGGGTCCAGAATTTAGGTGCTGGCTGCGATAGGGAGGACAGGTTGGTCCCCAGGTTACCCGCAGAACTTTCAGGTGGGGTCAAGTAGAAGGCTCAGACAATAGCAGAATGCCCAGGCAGTGGGAGCCCCAGGACTGACTGAGCACAGGTCTGTGGGGGCTGGGCTCTCAGAAGAGCTCTGGGTAGAAGGTGAAACAGTCAGGTGGGAGCCATGCAGCAGTGCTGCTGGCCTTTCATGGGAAGGCAGACCCTCTCCGCTGGAGCTGTGGAGGCTGGCAGCTGTCGGGAATGTGGCCCACATACACTTCCCTCCCGCAGGAGCAGCGCTGGCTTTTGCTGTTGGGTGCACACAAAGGTGCCCAGTTTCCCTGTGTTCTCCCTGACCCCAAGGCGGCAGCAGTGGTTGCGACTGTTGCAGGGGCCAGAGGATAGGCTGCTGGCCTCTGGGAGCTGGGCCTTGGCCAAAGTGTACATGTTGGTGCAGGACAGCTGCACTCTGGACCTGACGCTGAAAAGAAGGGGATGCCCCATTTAGGAGAGCGCAGCTGAGGCTGGCAGTTGTGGTGTGTGGTCTGACCATGTTGTACTTCCATGTTTATTGCAGCATTAGTCACAATGGCCAAGGTATGGAAGCAACCTGTCACCATTAATGGATGAATGCACAAAGAAAATGGGGGTTCTCCAGCTCAAGAAGGCTGATGAGGTAGCTAGTGGGCCCCTCTTTCATGGAGAGTAATCAAAATAGCAAGTAAATAGTAACTTTGTTTGGGGGGGTGGACACTGGAATTCATCAGAGAAGCAATGGCAGTCACAGAAAGCAAAGGAGAATAAAGACTCCTCTATACTGCAGCTGCAGTGTCTGTCTTAGGGGCATAACAGTGTGCTCAGCCTGCTCACTCCCTTCCTGGTGGGGTAACTGCAGCTGGGCCAGGCTACTCGGGGATCAGAAACCTGTGGGATTTCACATAGGCTCCAGCAGTGCCTCTGCATGGATTTCAGGAAGTTCCCTGTATTAGACTGGAGGCTGGAGGAGATGCCAGGGGCTCTCCTGTGGCTAGGATTGTAAATGTTCTTGGCAGAGTGTGGAAACCCAGGGATCTCTTACTCACCCCTTCCCTGCATCAAGGAGCTTCTTGCGGCTCCATACTTGTCCTAGCTCAGCTGGCTGCCTGTCTTTGCTTTCCCTTGCCATGGAGGAGGTCTGTTCAGAAATTCTGAGCAGACTTTTTTGGCCTCTAAGCCTGTGAGCACTATAGCTGTTGAATTGCTAAATGGCACCCTAAGCCCAGGTTCACTGTGGCCAGCTTTGAGGTTTGCATGTTGCATGCTGTGAGCCCCGCCCCATTCTTTGTTTCTAATTTATACCTAGTGGGCTAACCTTGCTGGCACATGCAGTGCCTCCAGTGAGAAAAGACCAGAGCCTGCCTCCTGCAAAGAAACTCACAATGGTGGGGAAGTGGAATGTCTACCTCCCCCTCATGTTTTCCACCGAGGACTGTGATAGTTGCTTATTGAAATTATGTGGTGGAGAGAGAAGCTGGTGAGCTACTCCATTTTGCTGACATCACTCTCCAATTCTTTACTTTTGCATGGATTTTGACG
Source organism: Carlito syrichta (assembly GCF_000164805.1). Classification (NCBI taxonomy): domain Eukaryota; kingdom Metazoa; phylum Chordata; class Mammalia; order Primates; family Tarsiidae; genus Carlito; species Carlito syrichta. The sequence continues at coordinate 156,632 of NW_007250388.1, forward strand.
GAACAGTCTAAAAGGAAGCTTGAGTTTTTGGATTTATAGAGCTTCTTCTAAGTACAGTTGTTGAATTAGGAAATAAATATCATATGTTTAACTGGAATACCCTAAGATTGTTAGAGAAATAAGTTAGCCCCATTCAGACACTGCTGGTGGGAGTGTGAGGTGCTATCACTTTGCTGGAGTCCAATTTGGTATTGATTATGTAGGGAAAGCCTTTAAAAGAGATATATCCCCTTTTACTCAATAATTCTGCTTATCACAATTTATATAAAGATCACAATAAAAGATATTGTATTGTTATACTGAAAAAACTTGAAATATTCTAAATATCAACTTATAGAGGATTGGCAATCTGTGGTTTGACATGATATTTTATACTCTAAAAATAAACGGAAAAAAGGGTACTGATATGGCAAAATGTTTATGACTTATAGTTAAAACAGAGTAGACCTTGATATGTACAATATGATAGAAAAAGATTGGGAAGATACACACAAGCACTTAAACTTGGTTATTTCTGGGTAGTTTATCTTTTAGTATTTGTACAAGTATATATTTTCTAAAAATTGTATAACCAGTTTTGTAACAAAAAATAAATTTCAAGGGACTAAATAAATGTTATTTAAGTGCTATACATATTCAACTGGCAGTTACAGTTTCCTGAACATTGGACTTTAGTCTTTTAATTTTCACAGCACATTCTTATTTTCATAAGTTGAAAATTAAACTTTTGTCATGTTGAAATTATACCAGGCTCAGAATACTGGAGCCTTGACCAATAAGGTGCACCACATTGCTGAATGATCCCTTTTTATTATGGGCCCAACGTGAATGAGATTCAATCAGTGTTTGTAACAAAGTCTTTGTAGTGAAGGCAGAGTGACAGTTATTAGGCTCTTGGCAAGGAAATTCTGGAACAGACCAGCTGAGTCAGAGGACTTCACAAATCACCCCACGATGAAGGAAAATGACCTGACGGGGAGCACAAAGAATGGAAGCTGCCTACCTGGAATCCAGGTCCTCTTCTGTAGCCCTTTCCTGCTGAACCAGTCTCATATGTGCCACACATGTCACTTGAAAAGATGCTAAATTCCACACCCTAAGACCTGGGGAAAGATTCTGGCTCTTTCCAGCATCCTCATCTTGGGCAGGTCATTCAGCTTCTTAAGGAGACAGTTTAACAATGACTAATAATACTGGCCACCTGTGGTGGTTGGAATTGAAAGAACTAACAGTACTTAATTCTACACAGGGATGTATAATATAAAACGTGAACATCTATAAGCAGTCTTAGTCCATTTTGTGTTGCTGCAACTGATTACCACAGACTGAGTCACTTATAAAAGCAAGAGATTTTTTTTTTACAGTTCTGGAGGCCGAAATAATCCCAAGTTGAAGAGTTGCATCTGGTGAAGGCCTTCTTGCTGTTTTGTCCCCTGGTGGAAGGGCAGAAGGCAGAAGGGTGTGTGTGAGACAGGACACAAGAGGAGTGGAATCACTTTTATAATGACCTGCTTCTCTCAGTAACTAATCCACTCTCACATCATGACGGCAGAACCCCCGTGATCTGATTGCCTCCCACTAGGCCCTACCTCCCAAAACTGCTTCACTGAGGACCAAGCTTCCAACATATGAATTTAAGGGACACATTCAAGCCATAGCATATGCCTGATGAAAACAAAAACCAAACAGAAATTGGCCTTTATTCTAGCTGCTAGCCAGAGGCTGCCAGTTCATAGCAGCACACGGTACAGATTAGGTGATTTCCACTGCTTTTCTGAGGCTCTTAGAGGTTTGGTGAGCACGTCCCAGCACACTGACACAATCCAGTGACCTCAGGGCTGAAGCCCTGTGACAAGACAACCCTGCATTTCCAGCCTTGAACTATTTTGAGATTTAGGCTCTTAAAAGAGTCACATGTATACACTGTAACCACTTTTTACCATACTGGTTTCAACTTAATCCATCTATATGGTTATCTTCCTTAGAGAGAAAATCTAGTCACATCTTTGGGATGAGTTTCCTCCCCTTGAAGGAGAAGAAAACATGACCAGACAGAAGCGAGAACCGAAACTGAGTCTCGGGTTTCTACCCTGTGTTTTTGTTCTTTTCACTGTTCACTCCTCTCACTATTTGCAAACCAACCCTGTGGAGGAGGCAGAGGACTTAAGTAGCCTTCATAAGAGGGACGCACCGGTTGGGATGTGGTGCCCCATGTTAGCACTTCACCCAGTTCATATGCAGGCTTCCCAAAGCAGCCCTAACTAGCTTCAATTTCCTGAGCATCCACTCTTGTCAAATCAAAAACGTCACGTCCAGTGTGATTCTCGACTGTTTGGTGGCTTATCTGTCCTAAGTGACATAAGTGGATCTCCCTTCACGTTGGACATGTCAGAAATAACCAGGAGAAACAGTGCTGGCTCCAACTGTGCTCTATGGGGAAACAGAGGGACCACATCTGGGGACCATGGGGACTTGTCCTGAGTTTGCCTTTGCATATACTTACATCATATGATCTAGAGCCACATAAGTAGCAAAGCTTTTTTAAGGGGTTTCTATTCATACTTTATGGTATATCAGTTGTCTCTATCAAGTAATACTTTTACTCAGTGTGGAGGAGCCACTCCAGATAAAAGGACAAAGTTTGATGCAAAACTGGCAGGTGGGGGTGGAGAAGCCAAGATGATATAGATAATCGTATATTACTTGAACTTAAAAACAAATGCCTCAGAGCCTAATAAATTCCCCCATAGAATTTGTGTTGCGCTTTTCTTAATTGCATTGGAACAAGATAAATGCAAAGATGTTTACGTTAATTTCCTTTTCATAATGTACTTTTGAGAGGGAAAAATCAAAGTGGGCACCAAACCCTGCAGTGCTGAAAAATGATTCCTACTGTGATCATCATATTCCTTTGGTGGAATTGCTGCATGTGACTGCAGAGTGAGAGAACAATCAGGGTATAGATATCTTACCCTACACTCCAAGTAGCCGACCGACCAAAGGCATTTGGGGGCAGTCTTTCAAAGTTTGAATATCAAGCTACGAATATTTGCTTTTATTTTGAAGCCAATGAGAAGCATGGATGATTATAGAACAGACAGGTGTTGTTTATAAGTCAGCAATTGTTTATAATTCGTATAAGACAAAGTTCCTGTTTCTCACAAACACATGACACTTAATAACTATTAATATGTTTACTTTTATGGTGCTGCTATTTAACCTTGCAGATGATTTACACATTTTCCCCTGAAAATTAACACCACTTAGAAATACTCATCTTAAGCCGGGCTTGGTGGCTCAGCCTGTAATCCTCGCACCTTTGGGAGGCTGAGGTGAGTGGATTGCCTGAACCCGCGGGTTTGAGACCCGCCTGGGCAACTTGGTGAGATCTCATCTCTACAATAAATAAAAAATTAGCTGGGCATGGTAGCGTGTGCCTGTAGTTTCAGCTACTTGGAAGGCTGAGGCAGAAGGATCACCTGAGTCCAGCAGGTCGAGGCTGCGGTGGCCGGGAACAGCCACTGCACTCCAGTCTGGGCGACAGAGTGAGACTCCAACTCAAAAAAAAAAAGAAATACTCATCTTAGAGGAAACAGCCCAGAAACATGTTTTTGGGGGTGAGGATTAAACCTGAGATCTTCCAGGCAGGAGGTTAGTCTCTCTCAAGGGGTGCTGATTGACCGATTGTCCCAAGATGCTAATGGAGGGTGGGAGGGCTTTCCGCTCCCACCCACAGGGTGGGGGCAGGTCAGTCCCTGTTGCTTCAGGACACCTTTGTAGACGTTCTCCTACTCACAAGTTTGCCCAAAGGCAACCTTGATTTGGCTGCTGACAGGAGCCCATGGGAGCAGTTTGCTTGAGAGTGGAGTGGAGGTTGCTAATCGGAGCCTTGCCCCTGTTATCCTTGGTGCAGCCCACTCCGGGGATCAGCTCAAACAATGGTAAGTGTGACATTCTACCAAGATCTCAGCAATCTCTCCTTATTTTTGCCACAATTAATTACCAAAATTTGTCCAAGCACTCTGCTTGACGTTCTGTGTGTTAACCAGGCGTGGGGGCGGAGTGCTAGCCAAGATTGAGACAGTGTGTAGACCTCCACAGGCTGTCTCCGGGAGCAGGATGACATGAGGGTGACTGGCAGTTTGGTATCTAAGAGGGAACATGTCAGCATGTGTGATTGCTCACGCAATTAGAAGGCCAAGCGATGCTGGCTGGCCAGGTGCTTCCCCAGGAAGCTCCATTTGTAGGTGAGAAACTGAGGCAGGCACACCGTGAGATCATGATCAGAACTCGGGCTTGCCTCGAGACCTGAGAAACAAAGTTGATTACTCATGATAACCATCATTCTAGAGTTCTTTTTTTCTAACGTATTTTCCACTTAGTTGTCTGAGTTGCAAATACAATACTCTAATATCATTAAATGCCATCCACTACTTCTTAAAATTTGAGGACCTGCGGGAAAACAGTTCCTTAGGTAGAGGAACAGTTCTCAGGAAGGACTCTGCTGTTTGAATAGTAGCTTTCTCTTTCTGACCTTTTTTGTACACTGTGAATTGTGTCAACAACTGTTTGCCTTTTTGCTTTAACTGTTGAAACTCTTCAGGCCATGCTACCTACTTTCAGACATTCGTTTTTTAAGTTGAGATTTAAATGTGGCTCATGGTGAAGAAGCTCAGCCTTAATTTTATTTAATTTTCATTCATTTAAGTTCCAGTAGCAGAGGGGTGGCTATGGCTCCCACATTGGGCAGTGCGGTCTCACTTCTTCCCTCAATAGTGTCACCTTCTTTGCTCCTTGTCATTTCTAGCATCTTCTGCTAGCACTGCTGGCTTTACAAACTTTCAATTTAGGCTGTTGTTCCCAGTAGGTCTAGCTCCACAGGGAAGGAAAAGGCAATGGAGGAAGGTCAGGGTGGCCCAGTATGGATGTGAGCCCAGAGGCGAGGGTGGGGCAGCTGTCTTGACTCCTGGGCTCTGGATGAAGTTTTAGATTGATGAAGGTGTCAGAGCAAACCACACTGCAATTTGCAATGGATCCTTTCCTTGGGCACAAGCGCATTTAAAAGCATACGCTAATAAAACTGGAAAGTATACATTTCCTTCAATTCTCAGATTTTTCTCAACAAGCACAGTGGGAGCAAAGGGGGGTGCTGCCAACATGGTGTGAAGACAACAGGAAGGATAGAGGTGTGTTGAATCAACAGCAGACCCCATAAACCCCCCACAGGGCTCTGGTTACTCACTGTCTGTAGAGTTGCAGCTAAATTCTAGAAAACTCAGGGTCCGGATAAATTTGTCCAAGGCTGGACCCCCAAGGCTCTTTGATCATCTCCCCAGGGTCCTTCCTTGTTCCCATCTGGATGGGAACTTGTGTTCCAAAACACATTCCCTTTTCTCAGTATCACATTCTTTTCCAGTTAAATTCGAATTTAAGTCTGGAGTAGAGAGAAAAAACCACAGTTTTCTAGGTAACACACAAAACTAAGTTTTGTAAAATCTCTTTAAGGGTTAAAATGTTGAGGTAAAGAATTAAGGCAACTAAAAAGTGTTTTAAAAAGAAATGAGAGGATTTTAAAAAAAATTTATTGTAGAAGATGTGATCTCATCAAGTTACCCAGGCTGGTCTTGAACCCCTGGGCTCAGGCAATCCTCTCACCTCGGCCTCCCAAAGTGTTGCGATTATAGGTGTGAGCCACCGCACCCCGCCTGAGAGGATGTTTTATAATGAGGGGGACTCAGTCCAACCCTCCAGATCACAAACAAGGAAACGTACAGAGACCAGATCATTCCCGAGAGAGGCTTGGCTGGCATAGAGAGAATGCCAAGCATGCTGAAGGTAGCCCAGCTTAGAAATATTCTTTGGGAAGGTATCCCATACCCTGATGTAGTTGTGAACAGCTTTTTATTATCAGACTTCTCTCAACTTCCGTTTACAATCTCTGCCTTCATTAATGATCTGTGTCAGGCAGGTACTAAGAGCCTGAAGAATACTTCCTAAGGAGCAGCTTGTCTGAAAGTGTTAGGGAAGCAAAAGCTGTTTCTCATTGGGGAACCGATTGGAGTTTGTTTTTTTGCCTCCATGTATGATGTGTGTCCCATGAGGTTGCAAGTACAGGAGCTGGAAGCATCAAGCACCTTTCCTTTGATTTCTAGGGCATGGTGGGAGATGCTGGATTGCTGACTGTGGTAGTGGTGACTGGCCGGCCCAGGGCATGACCGGAGAAGTGGCCAAAAACACTTCTGATTATCAGAAAAGGTGAGCCAGCACTGTTCTCAGAGGATTTAGTGAGCTGGATTTCAAGTATGCATTTAGAAATCTTTCTTTCAAAAGAAATATTTTATTTTTCTTTTGGTGGAGAAAAAACAGGAACCACCAGGGATAATTTTTAAGGAAGAACGAAGTTTTAACCCAAATTCTGCGATCGTAGTATGGTTGGAATACGCATTCCTGGCCAGTGATGTTCAAAGACTAGTTCCAAAAGCTGACACTTTTATCTTAAAGTGAATCTTCTCTGCTTTTTCCTCCTCTGCCACAAGAGATTCTGAGCTTTGATGGGATGAGCTCTTCAGGCTAACCCCAAGAGAGTCATCACCTAGAGGATGTGGGCTCACAGTGGGGGAACAGGATAGTGCACTCGGCCTGGCAAGGTCAGTGGACACTGGAGTCCATGCTGAGAATGGGTTTGTTTTTGAAGGCTTTTGAGAGGACCCCTCTGAGTGTCTGCCTTCATCCCTGAGAACAGTTCGTTGCTCTTCCTGCACCCCAGGGCTGCCCTCCCACTTCCCTACTGCCTGCTGCCTGGCAGTGGACAAAGTTAAGCCATCTGCCTCTCAGAGGTCTTGCGTGGAGCCCAGCAGAAACCCAGTGCAAGGAGAGATCCCAGGGTCTTAGCTCATGGGTCTTATGTCTAAACCCCTGCCCTATACTCCATGCATGCCAGCACCCATGTGTTGTTAAAACCAGGTGACCTTCTAACAAATGTACAATCTGTGAGCTCTGCCATTGGCTGCATCCTGGCTGCAGGAAGCTCAAACCTCTTCCATACCCTTTCTCATCCTTTTCCTCTGAGAAGCAGTGAGAACACAGGTGGGGCCTTTGCTGTCCCCTGACCTGGCACAAGGGGAGCCAGTGGCTGCAGACCTCCCCCAGTTGGTGAGGAAAGTTAGTCTGCACACGTTGACAGCAGTCAGCCACATTCCTGCTCAGACATTTCTTTGTTTTGTGTCACTGCTGCCAAAGATTGGCTGATTATGGCTATATATATATATTTTTTTTCTTTTTTCATTATCTCAGTTTTCTTTTATTCCAAATTTCCTGGCTCCTGCCAACTCCCAGAGCCTTGGTGTGGGCACAATTAGACATCGACGGTTATAAATCAGGGAATTGTAAGAAAGTATCCCCTAGTCCTTAGAAAAGAAAATTTGAGGAGGGAGAGTTGTTGACTTAATTTTTTCCCATACATATTTCTATATCTTGTACTTGTAAACCAAATAGTTCATGGATGCATCAACCATTATGATTTGTTATCAAGACCCCATTTTTGAAGTTGTGGCTTTTTAGGGTCTTCTGGGTTACCTAAAGCAAACAAGGGCTGGTCTCATTTGCAGAAATAGAAGAGGTTTTCTTGGCTCTACTGTGCTCACCACATCATGGAGTTAGGCCCACAGTATCTGTGTGTATGTGTGGGGGAGGTGCGGTGTGGTGTGTGTTTGTGTGGTGCGTGTGTGTGTGTATTTATGTGGTTTTATGTGGTCTGGTGTGTGTGTGTGTGTGTGTGTGTGTGTGTGTGTGTGTGTGTGTGTGTGTGGAGTGGTGTGTGTATTTATGTGTGATGTTGAACCTCTGCCTTCATCACCTGGGAAGCACCAGGAGGCCAGTCAAGGGCCTTGCGTGGCGAAGGGTTCAACTGGCCCAAGAAAAGAGTTCAACTTCCAGGCTCTCATCTTCCAGCTGCTCAGAAACACTCACTCTTAAGGAATTCTAACGTCTGTCATGTAAAGACACCTCAACTGCAGCGTTTGAAGCCGTCGGCTCTGCCCTGCTCCCTTGATCAGTGCACGGTTAATTAAGAGGAAACCAACATGCCCCTGTGAAATGGCACTGATTTTGTCACTGGAGCCTAAGAACCTAAGCCCTCCTCACATCACCAGGAAAAAGAGTCTCCCTTGTATTTACATTGTCCTTTCACACTCCCTTCCCCCCACTTTTGGTTATTTTCATTACTTGAAGTCTCAAGGAAAACCAGCTGTGCAGCACCTCTGTGAGTACAAAAGCACACCTGATGTGGCAGTTATCGAGGATGTGTTCTCGCTTCTCATATTCAGGGGTCAGGAAGTTAATTCTCAAGGGCTAGCTATGTGCCCGAAACCATGGTAAGTAGCTTTTTTTTCTCTGCGTAACCCTTAGAAGGCATCCTGCAGTGGGGGCATCTGGGAGCTTGGTTAGTGCCAGGGCTGTCTCCCCTTGTGTGGGCCCAGAGCACAGGGGAAGTCTTACGGATGTGGGCTGTGAGTGTATGCAGTGGATACAGGTGAGGTTGGTCTTTTCCTCAATTATATTTGCCCTCTAGATTGCAGAAATCCTAAGATTTGAAGTATGAGCTGTACAGTTCCAAAGTTGTCCCTTGTTTTGTATATATTTTTTCATTTTCTTACTTTCTGACCTTTGGAAGACAAGCATAGTTAAGGACAGACAAGGAAACCCTTGGAATTATTCAGTAGTTTAACAGAGGCATTTGACCTAATGACCATCTTCATCTTGAGAATATAGCCTTGCACCTCCCCTCCCAATCTGTCCCAACTCTTTAAATAGTATTCTCGTCTGCCCTCTGGTGGCAGCTTCTGGGTTATTGCCTCAAGAGCCAGCTTTGTAAAAAAATAGGTGGAACTGTCCACAGTTTTATCCTGTGTAAGCCTTGTTTAAATTAAAATATATATCCCCTAGATTTCATAGGCACCCAAGAAAGGTTAAAAAATACTAGAAAGCAGAATGCATTTTCATGGGAGAAGTGGGGCCCAGTGTCTAAGAATGAGGGTAACACTCAGCACAAAATGGCCCTTCTTGGAGTGACAATCCTGGCGGCAGCCCCATGAAGTAGGTTGGTGTTATTTCTATCCTGGGAGAAGGAGACCAGCACACAGGGAGGCAAAGTGATTATCTCTGTCTAGGAACAGGTGGATGCAGGGCCTGTCCTTCCTCTTGGCACAGCAGACCATGCAGAGCTGGAAGCGATGGTTTCCACTGCCCCATTGCTGGGAACTGGTGTGGATCAGAAATTTGAATCACGCTGTCAGTTTCTGGTACAGTCAAGGCCAGAACCCAGAGAACCCACATCAGGGCTTGCTATACGCTATCTCTCTTGAAGTGGATGGATGATAGGCACAGATACCCAGGAGCTGAGGAGGGCAGCAACCAGGGACGAGATGATGACCCTCCACTGAGGAGCAGAAAAGCTTCAGAGGGTTGCTAAGGCCTAGGGAACCCAGAGGGAAAGTCGGCCCTCCATACCAAGGAGCAGAGTCCTAGGGCTGGCTTCAGCTGCAGCTTGAACTCTGCAGGCACCCCCTAGGATCCTTTGAGGGAAGGCACCACAGAATCAGTGTCACCTTTGGGTGCGCTGAGAACCAGATTTAAGCATCGGCCCTGACACTTACTGACAGCACGAGCTCTGCCAAGTCAACTCATTTTCCTGGGCCTCCACAATCTCCTCTTTTTTTTTGAGTTGGAGTCTCTGTCACCCAGACTGGAGTGCAGTGGTCGCTTCCAGCCACCACAGCCTCGACCTGCTGGGCTCCGGCGATCCTTCCACCTCAGCCTTCCAAGTAGCTGGAACTACAGGCATGTGCTACCACTCCCGGCTAATTTTTTGATTTATTGTAGAGATGAGATCTCGCCAAGTTGCCCAGGCGGGTCTCGAACCCGCGGACTCTGGCAATCCACTCACCTCAGCCTCCCAAAGCACGGGATTACAGGCTGAGCCACCAAGCCTGGCTCACAATCTCCTCTTAAAAAGTAACTGCACTTCACCTCTCAGGATTGTTGTGGGCTTAATGGGAAGAATGTCTCCCAGTGCCTGCTTGGTGTGGGCTCTGGGGTCATCCTGGTGAGGCAGGGTCATCAGTGTAGGTTAGACTTAGGTAGTTAAATCTCCTGCAAGCAATTTTAGAATAGAGGAAGCATTCAGACATTTTTCCTTGTTACATCAGAGGGACCAGGCCTCTCTTTTGGCTAGAGCTGGAAAGTGAACTCACCAGGCCATCCCACCCCCTTTGCTTATTCCAGACCAAAATTGAAAGCTATAGAAATGATCATCAGACTATCTTTTAGCTCATAAATCAACCTAGTCACAGAGTCTGGCCAGTCTATCAAGGCAAATTGCATGTTTCTGGAAATGGCCGCCCCCTCACCCATCAGAGAGAGAGCTGGTGATCCCTCAGGAACAGCAGATACCTGTAGCTTACTCATTAATATATTAGTCACTAAGTAGCTCTATCAATCTTTTTACCCACCCAGGGCCAGGAGAACTGCACTCAGGGGTCCAAGGTGGACAGCAGCAACAGGGATGGTGAGGCTGGAAGAGGGGAACGCAAGAAGGAACCCTAGAGGGTAGCCAGGCCCAGCCCAGAGGGTCAGCTCTGTGCATCCGGGTGGGAAGACCTGGAGGGAATAGGAGGAGAGCCGGGGCTATTCGGAGGTCATTTTAGTAGTCAGATGCAAACTGTATTTCAGTTAACCTTCCAAAACACCCCACATTTGGAAAACATAAAGTGGAAAACCATAGCGGCAACTCTTTGTTCATAAGGCAGCCAATTATGTGCTCAATAAGTTTGTGGCAGAGATACGAATATGGATGGAAGAGCTGTCACAGGATGGTTGTGAGCAAACAGTTTGTACCTAATTTAATTTTCATCCATTTATTCTCTTGCTCTTAGGTGTCTCCGGGCCTCTTGTGCCCTTTCCTTTTGTGGCAAGAAGCTCAGAGGTCTTTGTCCGTGCAGCCGTAGCTGTAGCCCTCCCTGCGGTGGAGGGTGGGGTGGTAAGGCCTTGGGATAAGGGGTGGGTCCTGGGCACCCTGCTAACTGACAATTCATCCCCGCCCGACTAATACAGAGCCCATGAATTAAAGAGGCCAAGCAGCTTTCCCAGAGTTGCTACCTGGTGGGTGGCAGCCTTGGGATTTGGAGGCCCTGCCTGAAGCCCTCGTCCCCTAGGGGTTCTCCTTCCCTGGTGATTTTATGAAACACAGGCTGGCTGCTGGTATGGGGTGACAAAACTCCACATCCATCCTCTTAGGCTTCCAGCTGGGCCCGTAAATTAAACTGACACAAGATAGATTAACAGGGGAAAGGCATACACATTTATTTCATATAAGTGTTAAGTGGCATGGGAATCCTCAAAGGAAATGAAGACCCAAAAGGCAGCCTGTTGTTTATATAGTGAATTGGACAAAGAATGGTAAATCATGAAAATGTGGTAAGGCAAAGAGTGTGGGCCCCTTTAATTGGCTGGAGAAGTGACTAGGAAGATAAAGGTTTGGAAATCCCCATGCCTGTGGCCTTGGAGTCATCTCCTATAACCTGAACATCCCTCTCCCTGGGCTTGGGGAGGCCCCATCGTAGACTGAGTGGTTCTCTAAGCATGGTCTCCAGACCCCCAGAGCCCCACCGCAGACTTCCTAAAGCAGAAAGTCAAGGCTGGGCCCCAGTAAAGACATTAAAAGTATTCCCCCTGGCATAGTCACTGTTTAAGTAAAAGACACTTGAAAAAGTCCAGGTGCAAGGTCACTCTGACCTTCATTCTAGTTCTTAAAAGCAGAAGATGAAATTCCCATATAAGTGATGTTCTCCTTATACTAGGGGGAAAAAAAGCAACATTCTTATCATCAAAGATGGGAAGTTGAGACCAAGAGAATTCTGTACAAACCTTGTTCACAATAATTTTTAAGTAGAAATAATTTTTGTTTTCAACGATAGCTATGCATTTGATAGATCTGAGGCACTTTAAAAATACTAATTTTAAAATTGTTAAAGAAAAATTATAAAAATGTTTAAATACTTTAAAAGACTGATTTAAATGAAGTGGGGATGGGGACATGGAAAGAGTATGCCTGGCATCAGTGTTAAAACAGTGCAAAGCTAACTGTTGGGATTCTTAAATGAAAATCAAGTGGAATTAATTTCATTAGCTTATTTCTCCTTTAGTGATTTGCTTTATTTAGTTTTAGGTATTGTTATTATTAATGTGATTTTCAGGGACTGTCAGCTTGTTTTAGAAAGTCAGACTTTTTCTTCAGATAATTTGAGCACAGTAGCTTTGATAACTAATTAGTTTCAGAGAATCATGTTACTTTACTATTCTAGCCTATCTAAAACGTTTTCTAAATATTTCTTCCTTGCGGACATCTCCAGTTCAGGAAGTTACTTCATACCCAGGTTGGCACATCCAGCCTGTGGCAGGCAGTTCAATTACACGCTTCACACGTTTTTGAAGACGCCTCAGGAACATGGCCTTGGGTGACTTTTCTTCAGCTTTGATTATCACAAGATATCAATACACTGAACTCTTGACAGTAAATAGTGTCATTGACTCAAAATATAAAAAGTGGATCCCATACTTTTCTAGAAAGTCGAGAACGTCCTGGGAAACTAGGGTAGAGTCAACTGCCTGTGTTACCGTGGGGGTACAGTGATTGAAGCTGAGTCCCCTTTTAGGATGGCCCAGTCCTGGCCCTGCTAGGAGACCTGCCCCTCTTGGCTGCCTGAGGCCCCCCTGGTTCCTCCTAGCATGAGCAAAGCTGGCCAAAATTGGAGAATGGTTTTATGGAGACTCGGGTCAGACAGAAGAGCAGCACAGCGCTCCAATGCCTCTTCACCCCCACCCCTTCCTGCCTGGGGATGAGGGACTCTCCCTGATGGGGAGGGGGCTGCAGGGAAGACAGTGTGTGCTACACCTAACTCACTCTGAAAAGCGAGGAAAAGAAAGAAAGGACACAACAGGCAGCAGCTTCGTGAAAGGTACCTCTCAAGGACACTCATCCTCAGGATCAGCTGCTACAAGGCCAGGGCAACTCTGACCTCGTGGATGCTTCCAGGGTTTTCTGCAGGCTTCAGAATTTGCTTATTCTCTTCTTCTAGAGGTCTACACCAGTTATGTGCTTTTTATGAGTGGTGAGAAGGGGGTGTGTTCTCCAAGTGCGCTAAAACGGAAGGCAGAAGGCCAGGAATCACAGAAGCCATCCACACCAGCTTCGCGGGAGAAGGTACTCCTTATAGCGGGCTGCTTCTGTGTCTGGGGAAACTTGGCATTTCTTCCTGAAAACCATGCATGTGTACCGTGTAGCTCAGAAGCACTTCCACATTTCAGAGGAGTTTGTCAGTTCATACCAATGAAACCTTAATTAGGAAGCCTTAATTCTGCTGTGACAACCAGAATGTAGTTCCAGAGACACGAAGTACAGACAGGCTGGCGCTCGGTGGCTCCAACACAGGCAAAGCTTCCCACAGCTCAAAACACAAAACCCCAGGTTGTTTGTAGAGTGGAGGGAGGGAGCTCTTTGAAGGCCCCTATTCATTAAGACTGGCCTACCTGGGTATGTGAGTTCATTTGCCTGTGTGGGCTTTATGAGCATGAAAATGAGGCTGGCATCCTCCAGCAGGCTGAAAGCACCCTGTCCTCCTCCTGTGCCATGAGTACCTTTCTGCTGTCCCAATGCCACGGGAACTGAGGTTTTGTCACAAGGAGAGCTGCACAAGTCAGCTGCAGCCAACAACAGCCTTGTGGCCAAGATGGGCTCTGTGCCCCTTTCCTGCCCACCAAGGCCCCCATCCCAACTAAGCTCTCAGTTTGCTTGGGCCAAGCCCCATGGAATTGTCCCTGGGTTATTTCTTAGGCGCCACCCTGCTTCCATTCCAGCAGCCAACCCGTCCATCCTCACCTCACAGGTGTCCACCCCCACCTTCTGGGCCACACTGGAGACATGCTGTCCTCAGCCTTCTGAGCAGGTCCCCTGCCTTCACCCCTGCCTCCCAGTCTCCTTTTTGTACAGCAGCCAGACTGATGCTTCTGAAAAATGAGTCGAATTGTGCTACTTTTGTGCCCAGAACCCTCTGTCCCATTCAGAATGAAACTCCAGGTCCTGGCCTCCCCTAACTCTCAGGTACTCACACCACAGCCCAGTGGCCTCTTGACAATCCTCCAATGAGGCAGGCATGCCTATGTCAGAGATTTGACACTGCTGGGCCAGCCACCGCAGGCTGCATCTTTGGCACAGCTCTGCCTCTCTTTCTTCTTGCTCTGATCAGTTGTCACCATGCCCAGTGGCCTTCCCTGTCTCTGTGTACAAAATGGCATCTCCCCACCTCCTCTCTCTCCCTGCTTTATTCTTTAACATCATGGCCGCCAACACACGCTTTTATGTCTACATGTTTGTTTCCTGGCTTCCTCTGGTGGCATATGAGCCCTGTGGAACAGAGCCGGTCTGTTTCCTTCCCTCACGTTGCCTCAGTGCCCAGCACAGTCCCTGACACATAGCAAGGGTCAACTATGCTGCGAATGAAGTAATGTTACTTTCCCAAATGTACTGGGCTTTCATGTGCAGCTCTTACAATAGTTTATACTTTTTTTCTTACAGAGCATTTGGAGAAGAACTGGTAAAGCAGTGTTAAGTGTTGTCAATGGGAAAACACAAACTTCTCTGGATTGGGATAACATTACTGATGGGTAGGTCAACGAACCATGGCTAAATTACACTTTTCTGAACATGCTAATGACATGGGATTCACAGAAGGACCTACAGGCTTGTTCCTACATGGGCTGGATCTGGATTAGAATATGCATTTCTTTTTTTTTTTTTTTTTTTTTTTAAGTGAGAGAGTAGAATTTATTGAGAGGATAGAAAAGCTCCCACAGTGGGAGTGGACCCGAAGGGGTTGCCCCAAAAATGCAGTGCTTAATGGGATGGAACCAAGAATGGTATTTTTGAAGTTAGTTGGCAGGACTAGACCAGGTAGTCTGAGAAACTTAACCTCGAACATTGGGCAGCATAGAAGGTGGTGCCATGCAAGAATTGTCACTGTCACTATTGTAAACTCTGTGAAGGAGTGTAGTGAGCCTTAGCTGGGTGCAAGTAATAGACATGATGGTAACACAGCCACCCCAGTGTCGACCTACTGGGCTCCGGCAATAACTTCTACCTCAGCCTTCCAAATAGCCAGAACTACAGGTGCATGCTACCATGCCTGGCTAATTTTTTATTTATTGTAGAGATGAGATCTCGCCAAGTTGCCTGGGCTGGTCTCAGAACTATGGGCTCACCTTGGTCCAAAGTGCTGGGATTACAGACTGATAACCTTTCTTAAAGGGAAAAAGATTGGGTTAATATGGATCTTTCTTTGCATTTAGACAGCTTCCACTCCACCTGAAGACTTCTCCCTTGAGCACCTGCCATAACCCTTTATGGTTTGGTTCCCAACCACATCATATCCCTGAACTTCAGCCAGGACTCGGCTCCCAGGGATAGGCCTGTGGTCATAGTGAGGGTTGTCCCAGCAAAGTACAGAGGACGATTAATAATTGAATGAACCAAAAGCATGGATAAAACACTACAGGTTTCCTTTTCTTTTTGCCCTTTCCTTCACATTCAGACTCCCCCATAAACCATCTGTGTCAATCATGAGTATATGTGGTAGAGGTGACCCCAGGTCCTGTCACTGGCAGCTGTATGCAACTGGGACAGCAGATGGAACATTGCCTGGACTATTCCAGGTTGGTATCTGATCTCTGCCATTGAATGTCAACCCTGATGAGAGTCTGGGAAACTTGTCCGATTACAGATGACCTCCAAGTTTGTCAGTGAATCATATTTTGCCTTTCTAAGTAAGTCCTTTGGACACAACTTGGGCAGTTTGAAGGCGTGACTAAAATTTGTCACCACAATCAGGGAAAATGAGCTTCATGTTTTTGTTGTCTGCAAGAGCACCACCCCTCAGCTGTCAACTTCATAGAGTTATAGATGACCATATGAAGTTGCCAGTTTTCTATTGACTTAGCCGAGGGGGCAACATATGCATAAATTTTGAAATTCCTGATAAAATGTGCCTCGTCATTCAGCTGGCACCACCTGGATGCTCTCTTGGCTCAGATGCTGGAAAAAGTGTGAATCCTGTCATTCTCAATGTCCCTTGCACATAGCCAATTTGTAGTCATCCACTCAAATATCAGAGACCTCAGCAGCAGCCGTGCTCTTTATTAAATTGGCTTTTTGAACAGTGGGGACACCCTTGAACAGGCAAGGTCATTCAGTACACCCCCAGCTGGGTTTTTTGTTTGTTTGGTTTTTGGTTTTTTTATGAGTCAGGGTCTCACTCTGTTGTCAGGGCTCACCACAACCTTGACCTCCTGAGCTCAATGATCCTTCCGCCTCAGCCTCCCTAGTAGCTAGGATTACAGGTGCTCACCACAATACTTGGCTAATTAAAAAAAAAAATTGTAGACATGTGGTCTCGTTATGTTGCCTATGTTATGGTCTCAATCCCCCTGCTCCAGCCTCCCAAAGTGCTGGGGTTAGGTGTGAGCTACCATGCCAGCCCTCAGCTGTTTTTAATCTCTACAGGTCCCAGGCACCCCCTTTGCTGCGGCCCCCTGTAGCCTGAAGGTGGAGGCTTCCTTCTATGCCAGGGGACTGCTGTGCTGTGCAGAGAATGTGGCCAAGGATCTGCTTCCCGGTACTATCACCATGAAGACCCCCAATATAGCAGATGGACCCGCTCAGACCAGCACCCAGTGAGCACCCCTGTGGCTGATTTCCCATTTTCCCACTTACTCAGAAGGTAGGGTGGCGGTGGTGTGAGGCCAGCACCCCTTCTTGACCCATAATCAGGAGCCATGCCTAACCCAGTGGTGATTTTAGCATTTTTGTTGTTTGCTTTAATTATTATTGCAGTTGAAGCCAGTGATTTTCCAATTACCATGCCACGGATGACATAGTTGGCTCACTGTTTACCATCAGAAACCTGTGTCACTTGGTGGCCTTTATTTTTCACATCAGTTATATATTCAGATGGAAGCTTTATCTCTGTGTGTGTATCTTTATAGGGTACGCACAGCACACTTGGAGAGGAAGGAAATACAAGGAGCATGAGAACTGGCCAAAAGATACTTAGGCCATCTCCATGTCCATGAAAGTGCTCTCTACTTGCCTTGAGGGTTTCTTTAATCTTTTGTTTATGCTGCCAGCAACCAGAGCCACACCAACACAGTGTGCTTTACCCTGCAACAGCCTTTAACAAATAAATGATGGTCATGACAGTCCTGTATTATTGGAAGCTGAAGGTTGAGTGACTTAGATTGACTATTCTCAACTCCCCAGCTGATGTGCAGCACAAGTAGGTACACGAAGAAATGTAGAAATGACAACACCCACCTCTACATGGAGCTTTTCGTGTGGGAGGTGTCACTTTATGTCCATTAACGTGATAAGAGAAGTGATAAGAGAAACTGTTTATACTTTATATTATTAATGTAGCTAGAGCAGTGGTTCTCACATCTTTGCTGACATCAGAGTCCCCTGGGGGATTGCTGGCCCTGCCCCAGAGTTTCTGACTCAGCAGATCTGGGGTGGGCCAAGAACGTACATGCCTCACAAGTGCCCAGGTGGTGCTGATGCTGCTGGCCCCTGGACCCACTTGGAGAGCCAGGGAAAGTGAAGCTGCTCATCAGTTCTCTCAGACCTTGCTACTGGCTGGCTGACCCCAGGGCCCAGTTGCTTGACCTCTGCCCCCTCACCCACCTGGTGACTGGTTTCTGCTGTCATGAAATTTGGAACCTCTGCCTCTCTCCCACAGCTCCCACGGCCTTTCTCCTGGTGCTATCCACACCCCTAGCCTCCCAGCATCCCAGTGTGGTCCGGAGATGCCCTGTCTCCTCACTCAGTGTCCTTCTGGGGGCATCCCGGCACAAGGTCTTGATAACATCATGAATGCTGTCATCCCTCACTTCCCGGAAGAGAAAGCGCAGGCACCTCCAAATCTGGGATTTCGTGTTCACATGGCTTCTGGAGAGGCTCTTTGTCTGACGGTGGATTTCGGGGACGATTCTGGGGTGGAAATGAGGCTCCACAATGTGTCAGAGCCAACAACTGTGACTGCCTACCACCAGTACGGGAAAGGTAAGGCATACTGTGTCCTTATTGGAGCCAGGGAAGAAGATCCTAGCTCAGGGACCTAAGAGGCAGTGTTGGGACAGAAGGGAAACCCTACTCCATTCCTCTGGACTCAGTCACCTTCCTGGCCCCCATAGCTCAGTGACTTACAGTGCCTGTGGGTGAGTCTGGATACTATTTTGCATTGTGGCTAACTCTACATCCACATTTAATCTTTCCATCAGCCCTGTGGGGTTGGCTGATGAGGCTGAGGGATCTGCCCCGAGGTTACAAGGGCTTCTTTCCTCACAGAAGCAGAACTCTGAAAACAATTACTGTTGAAAATCACTTAAATTATTCTTTAAGTATACATACATGTAATGTTATTTTGCATTCAAATTTCCAACACTTTGTAGTTTCCATCAAAGTAAGACTTTGGACCCATTCTATTTAGACAACTACTAAACTCCTTTCTAGGTGGATGGGGGATGGGGGGCAGTGAGTGAATTCTGATACTTTTTTGTGAACTTGTGGAATTTCATTTCTTCTTTTTTTTCTATTTTAAGGTTATTTTTGGGGCCAAGCGCAGTGACTCACAGCTGTATTGCCAGCACTTTAGGAAGCCCAGTATTTGAGACTGGGAGTTCAAGATTAGCCTGGGCAACAGAGCAAGACCCCATCTCTGCAAAAAAAATTTTAAAAACTAGTCTGGTTTGGTGATGCACGCCTGTAGCTCCAGCTACTGGGGAGGCTGAGGCAGGAGGATTGTTTGAGCCCAGCAGTTCAAGGATGCAGTGAGTCGTGGTTATGCCAGTACACTCCAGCCTAGATGACAAACTGAAACCCTCAAAAAAAAAAATTTATTTTTGAACATGGTACATTATCATGCTGTAAATTCCCACATTCTAGAAAGATGTGTAGTAAAAAGTCCTCTTCCACTGACCCAAAGGCAACTACTGTCTTCTATTTCTTACATCTTTTATGTATAAAGCAAGTATAAATGTTATTTTCCCTGTTTCCTACCAGTGGAAGTATGCTATAGAGTGTCATACTCCCTGCCCACTTAAATGCATATCCATATTTTAGAGAGACTACACTGTCTGTACAGAAAGAGCTTTTCTATTCTTTTGTGTGGTAGTCCATCAACCTAATGGGGCCAATCTACTTAACTGTTGTTTTTTGGGGGTTTTTTGTCTTTTAATTGGTAGACATTGAGATTGTTTCTCATCTTTCAGTATTACAAACAACATTGAAATAATCACATGTTGATGTCATTTCATAGAAAGGAGAAATGATTGTCTCAAATGCTGTGCACATTTGCAATTGATAGTTACTGCAAAATTGCTGTCAGTTAGGACTATCAGTTGTACTTCTGTGAACAATATAGTTATCAATATTATAGGTTAAAAAAATGTATTTTTCTAAAGTTTTAATTTGTATCTTATCAGGTTCATTCTCATGAATTACCTGTATGTGACCATGTTCATTCAGTCAGAAAGAGCATTTTTGTGGTTCAATCTAATATTTCTATGAGTTTTTTTTAGTTATTAACAAAATTCATTCTTTTAGTATGATATTAGTTGCAAATATATGCATTTTTTCCAGTTTATGTTTTTGGCTTTGCTTATAGTTTTTTTTTTTTTTTTCATTTGAGTGTACTTTATCAATATTTTCTTTTATCATCTCTGAGTTTTATGTCATAGACATGCTTTCCTTGCTCTGAGTTTATTAAACAATTCTCTCATAATTTCTTCTAAGATTTTTATACTTCCATTTAGCACATTAGATATTTAATGCATTTGAATATATATTCTGGCATAAAGTCTACGGTGTAGATTTCGTTTCCCAGCTTCCTGAATACCCACCTGTTTGGCTCTACACCACTTGCCGAATAATTCCTCTCCCACTTTGATCTGACTTGCTTCCTCTATCATACACTGACATCCTCTCTGCTCTTTGGCAATTGGCAGGCTCTTTGTCTTGTTCATTTGCTGGATCTGCCTGTGTTTGCACCACCATCATGAGACTTTCCATCTCCCAGGTGGTAGATCTGGCTCCCCTCCTTACCCACCTTCTCTAGAGTTGTTCTGGCCATTTTTACTTCTTCCTTTTCCACCTAACTTTTAAGACTCAAACTGACTAGTATTAATATCTTATTGACATCTTTACTTGAATAATGTTCAATGTATAAATTTATTGATGCAGAGTCTCCCCCTGCATGAATATGCCTTGCTCCTTCAATTCTTCCTTGAGTCTTTGGAAGCATCTTAGACATTTATTTGTATGAAGCTTACCTACTTCATGTATGTTATTTTATTTTTGCACTATTATAAATGTGATATTTTCTTCCATTTTATTCTCAAACTGGTTATCACTGGGATACAGGCAAACTGCTGCCATTTGCTGTGAATTTTGAGTCCTCCTCTCTTACTGAATTCTCATATTATTTGTAGTTATCTTGAAGTATAATTTTTTAGTGTTTTTTTTAACTGTGTAAACATATTAGTTACAAGTAGTGATCTATCAACCTCTCTTTTCCAACTTGTCACCTCCATTTTCTTCTCCCATTTAATTACATGGACTGGGATTGCCAGAACAATGTTAAATGAGAGAGATGATGGGCTAACTTTTGTGCATTAGTTTTAGTTTTGGGTTTCATTTCCACTTAACATTTTATAGACTTTTCTATTTTTTATTTGTCCTCAAACAATTTAGATAGCATTGGAAATAGTCCTTCTACCTTAGACAATTTCCTTTTCAGCCTCTGGGACGGGTATCATTTGCTTACTGCCTTAGAGTACCTTGTTGACCTTCTTCTTTCTTTTCTATGAAAATTCATCCATTGAGACTTTTTATTTCTCCTCTAGTTAGATCTTCAAAGTTATATTTTCTTAGAATATTATCTATTTAATCCAGGTTTTCAAATTTATTTTCACGAAGTAGGTACCTGTGGTTCTTTAATTTTCATTGGTGTCTGTGGTTATTTCCTTCTATCCTTTTTATTTTATGGCTTATTCTTTCTCTGTTTTTTTCTTGTTTAGTTTGGATAGATTTTCATTATTTTAAGAACTGGCTTTTGAATTTTGTTTGTTCCACATTTTCCCACTAGTTTATTAATTTCTGCTTTTTAAAAATTATATTCTATAAGCATTTAAGCATTTTTATCCTTGTTTTCTATTTGACTTGAATATGTCCACTTCAAAGAAGCAGCTGTGGCATAAAATATAATTTTAAAGAGTTTGCTTGAGCCAAAATGAGGACAGCTGCCAGAAAGACTAAGCTTGGATATGAGCTCTGTTTGACTTTTGTTACAAGCAGGTTTTTAAAGGCAAATGGGGGTTGAGTGGGACAAGGAGTGGGCTATTACAAAGTTGTTGGTCAGAATCGTCAGTGGTTTACAGGAGTAACATCGACTAGTGACTGGCTACACCTTGTATGTATGTGTGTATGGTGTCCTGCTTATGGCATTGTTAAGTTTAATTTACAGCTAATTGTAAGGATAGACAGCAGTTTCAAGAGAGGATTACTTCCCCTAAATTGGTGACTGCTGTTTCATCCCTATGCCTCTCTGGGCCTGTTAATTTAGAAGAAAGGTTGCATTTCTCAAATAAAATTTCTCTTCTTTCTCGGGTACTTAAATTATTTATTATTTACATTTTAATATTTTCACGTCATGCGGTCCTTTCTGTGAACTGCTTTCATTATTAATCTCTAGTCCTAATGTAGCATGATAAGAAAATCTTTTCTTTACTATTTTTTTTGAGTCAGAGTCTGTCACTCAGACTGTAGTGCAGTGGCATGCTCATGGCTACCACAGCCTTGACCTATTGGGTTCAAGCCATCTTTCCGCCCCAGCCTTTCATGTACCTGGAAATACAGGCACACACCACCTTGCCTGGCTAACTTTTTGATTTATTGTAGAGATGAGGTCTCACTATGTTGCCCAGGCTGGCTTTGAACTCCTGGGCTTGGGCAATCCTCTCACCTCTGCCTCCCAAAGTGCTGGGATAACCAGTTGAGCCACCATGTGGGCCTTGATTTTTTTTTTTTTTATTCTGAGGTTGTTTTTGTGGCTTAAAAGGTGGGCAGTGTTAGGAAAGAAAATTCGTGGCTGCTTAGCAGGTTAAGGTGAGTTACAGTCTGAGACCCTCCTGCACGGTGAGTGTGGACTGGCTCCATGTGCCTTCCATCTGCCTGCCGAGCCCCTCTGCCCACCCTCTTCTCTGTTCTTCACAACCACACTGCACCTCACCCATGGGAAAGGCCCATCAGGGAGAGGAGGAGGGGAAGGGAGAGAGAGAGTGGGAGGGGGAAGGGAAGGGGTGGAGGGAGAGAGAGAGGAAAACTGTGTAAGATGTGATCCAGGATCAGGATTTGGGGTGATCCTCCCAAGCGGCTGCCTCCTGTCCTGAGAGGGATGGCTCTGTCCCTCTTTACTCTTTCTTGTCACTATACATCCTCATTCCTTTAATAACCCAGGTGACCCAAGCCTCTTCCTTTTGTGTGTTCTGCTGTGTCCTGCACGTGTAGGCCCCTGCAGCTTGAGAGTCGTTCTCCCTCATCACACAGCCTGCCACAATTTGGGGTGTTCTTTTATCCCCCACCTTTTGGAATCACCATCTTAGAAACATCTTGTTTCTACACTGGTATTGGCTTTGCTGCGTAAGCCATAATGATAATTTTTATTTTAGGTAGATGAATTTAGTTAATTCGTCTGTACTGAGATGCCACCTGTTTGGTCTTATCTGTCCATATTTTACATTATAGGTTCTGCATGTATTTTAAAATACACTTCATTAAATAGCCTTTATCTTCTGCTATGTGTTTGTCTGAGTTGACCTTCTGGTACTTGTAAGGCCTGTGGCCTTGTTTTAGTTGATCCCTTTGATTTATAAAAGCCCTTATCCTTCTGTCTCTTTGGAGTATCTTTTCATTTCCTACTAAGGGCAATGATGAAATTAGCATATTCCACCCTTCTTCTCCTTCCCCTCCCTCTTCTTTATCACCAATTTTGTCACTTGAATGACCTTTATTCATATTCTTATTTATTCTCTAGTGTATCACACTCCTTTCTTAATTGGTTTCCTGAATTTACATGGCTTTTGATTTCCAGCAAGTACTTAGGCTTCATTATCCTACGACTCCCACCTCTTTGGCTCTTTCTCTCCCAGTTTTGGTTTGCTGTATAATGTCTGCACTGTCAGATGTATGATGCTTACATTTTTTTCTGTCACCTGCATTTCACATTTGTCTTAGCTCTGGTTCTAGAATTCAGTAAATTTAGTCCTCTTTTTTCGTCCTTTGGCCAAAGTGTTCCTGTTTGGTTCACTGAGGTTTGTCCTCTAGTGGATTTTATAAGAGACTCATGGAAGAAGTTCCTGCATATTCAACTTCTCCAGGTTCCTGCATATTCAAAATTGTTTGCTGCCATTATATTTGAATGACAATTTGCAGGCTCTTAACTCCTCCTGTTCTTTTCCTAAGGATGTTGGCTGTTCTCCCCTTTGTTCTTTTCTGCAGCAGTGGGCTAGCAGCATCTTAACCACCTGAGACTGACTTGAAATACAAATTCTTAGGCCCCACCCTGACCTACTGAATCAGAAATTCAGGCAGTGAACTCTGTGTCTGAAGAAACCCTTCATGTAGTTCTCCATTCAAGCTTTCTTATCCTGTGATGATTCGAAGGTCAACATTCCCTTTCCCCCACCATACATGACTTAATGTTTTTGTCTGACTACCAAAAGAAGTATTTCTTTCTATGTCAACTCCAGCAGTTTTACTAAAACACATCTCAGTATTGACCATTCCAGGTCAGCGTTCTCTGGCACCCAGTAAATCTTTTCCATGTATAGCTATGCACTGTAGTCGTTTGGTACAGGGAAGTTTTCTTTAATTATATCTCTAAATATTTTTCTGTTCTAATATGTCAGCTTTCTTTTGGGGAGACTAGTCATGCATGTGTTAGACCTCTTTTTTCTTTTCTAATCTTTTCTGTTTCTCCTTTATTTTTATTTCATCTTGCCTGTACTTGTTTTTCCCCTATACAGTAAGTCCCCTACATATGAACCTTCAAGTTGCAAACTTTCAAAGATGTCCAATCTTGTAAGTTAGTTCACATGCCTGGCAGATATTGTCACATGTGTGTATCCTCTACAAGTGGTTGTGCTTTTGTGAACTTTACAGTACTGTATAGAGTACAGTAGTACAGTATCTTTATATCAAGCTCAGGATGTTCAGATGTAAGCATAAACTTCTCAAGGTACTGTACTATAAGATTTAAAATGTTTTCTCTATTTTTTAATGTATTATTTGTGTGAAAAGTTTTATAAACCTATTACAGTATAGTATTATATAGCTGACTGTGTTATTTGGGTATGTAAGCTAACTTTGATGGACTTGACAAATAAATTTGACTTACGAATACTCTCAGAATGGAACTCATTTGTATGTACAGGACTTACTAAATCCCTTTCTCATTCTGCAGTTTCTGTTCTCTTTTACTCTCTGAAATGTTGTCTTCATTGATTTCATTTTGCTCTCTGGTCTTGCATTTCAGAAGCTAATGATTCCTCAAGTTGTCAAATCCTTTTATCTTCCTGTGAACAAAGTTTTTCTTTTAAATGATCTTAATCTATTATGAGTATCTCCCTAATTTCCCTTCTTAACTCTCATAGTATCTGTATGTTCTGAATGGTCTTTCCGCTCTCTTTATTCCTCACTTCCTTTCTCTTTCTCTTTCTTTATTCACATCATTCATAATTGAAATAGTTGCTTTTTTCTGGACTGACATTTTGCATGTGAGGTGTGTGTGTGTTTTGCATGTACACACGTACCTGTGTTGATAACATTCATTGCCATGGAACCCTTTGGCCACTGAATTATCATTTCAGGGCTTCTTCTCTTTTCTTCTTCCAGTATGATGCCTGCTCATCCATGCTTGAGATTTGCTGCTTTAACAGTTCTTGCATCTGTTTTGTATTCTGATCATGCTAGCTACCTCCTAGTTTCACAAAAAAAGAAAGAAAGAAAGAAAGAAAGAAAGAAAGAAAGAAAGAAAGAAAGAAAAATAGAGTTTTTATTTTTGTTCACTGTTTTCCTTTTAGCTTTTAGAGTAATTCCTAGAAGATTAAATGGAAGGTTGGCTATATTTCCATGTTCAAATCAGAACTTTCTCTATTAATTCTAAGCATTAATAATTTTAGTACATGCCCATTGATTTATTTGTTGCTTTAAGAATAAAATAAGGAATTAGTCTTATATTTTCTATTAGGGATTAAGTCTAAATTAACTTGTAAGTAACGTATGTCTAAGATTGGGTCACACAGAGTTCCAATGCCAAATTCCTCTAAGTTCCTAGAAGGTATGCTTAGCTATTATTATATAAACTGACTTTCTCACTTGTGATCATGAAATACACCTTTTAGATAAAGCACATAGCACAACTCTTCATTACATCCTGGTTTCTGTGAGTGTGGCAACCTGCATTGGTGTCCATTTTACTTTCTACTTGTCATCAAAATCCATGTGCAGAATATTTTTGAACACAGTTATGAGAAGTAGTATAGAAGAAAATTGTAATAAAGCTATAAGTGATGTCTCAGCATTTAAGATACAGCTTCCCAGTGAGAATATAGTTTGGGAAAGTGTACAATTTCTTGTATGCGATAGTATTGGATGCCCTTCTCTTTGGCCTCTGCTCTGCACAATATTCCCAAATGCTCTTGTTTGCCACTGTGTTCGCTACTCTTCTTCAGAGATACGCTTTGCTCTTTAAAGTCATTCCCTCTTTCCTATGTTTTATGTGACTTCTTGCAACTTTCCTAGATCCATATACTTATCCCATATAATTTGAACACAGAAAGTGAAGAAAGAAAAGACTGCCTTAATTCCTGAGAAATCACTGCGTACTCTATGCCTAGGACAATTGTTTAACCTTTTGAGCTTCAGTATTTCATTCTGTAAAACTTGACTGATTATTCATAAACATGTGAATAAGCATGTGCTGTGTATCTAATAAATGTTCTGTGATAAGGTTTTGAGACAGGGAAGACAGAGAGAGTAGTAAGTCTGAGAGGGAAGTACAACCCAGCTTCTGTGCTCAGATACTGTGTGGAGCCACAGATTCTGCCTGGGTCATTCAGAGCAGCTCATGGTATGTGAGAGTTGGCCAGATGGAGACATGAGGAAGGACGCTGGAAACTGAGAAAGCTGTGCACATGGGGCAGGTTTGTGATAGAGACAGTGGTATCTGAAAAGTAAAATGTGGTTCTATGTGGAAGATGAGTCAGGTGTGGGCATGGTGGAGGCAGGGATTGTGGTTGGAACCAGCCCAGCTCGAGGTGAAGGACTCAGCTACAGATGTGCTTCTTTGACACATCAGGAATCCCTAACATCTTCAGGCTGGGAATGGCATGATCAAATGCACAATTTAAGAATATTGTGTGGGGGTTTGGGCTAGAGAACTGCCAAGATCTCTCCAGTTCAGTGGAATTGTATCAGTAGTCTTTTGCTGTGTTAACAAACTGCCCCAAACATAAAGTCTTAACACACAGCCCTGTACTTAGCTCACCATTCTGCTGGGAGTTCTTTGGGTCTGGGCTGTTCTCAGATGGGCATACTCAAGGATCTGCAACCAGCTGCCAGTCAGCCAGGTGGCTCTTCTCCTGAAGATGGTTGGCCCTATGCTGGGGCCATGGGGGCAAATCAGTCATGTGTTTTCTCATCCGTCATCAGGCCCCTTCACCTGGTAGCAATAACAGGGTCCCAAGACTGGTAAGAGAGGGCAAGCCCAAATGTGCAAACGCTTTGCAAACCTGTTGGCCACAAGACTGGCACCAGTTTGGGGGGGTGAAAAAAATGGGCTGACCACTTAATGAGAGGATCCACAAAGTTATATTGCAGTCATATTGTAAAGGTGTGAAAACAAGGTAAGGATCGGGGTCATTTTTGTAATATGCTATAATAGTTCTTTGCTATATTCCCATTTGGCTGTTTATTAAAAATTTTTTGCATAGCTGTACAATGACTAGTCTCTATTTTCATCCTTATGAATATTTCCTGCTACACAGGATTAGCTACACAATTCTTGGGGTCCAGTGGAAAATAAAAATTCAAGTTCTGCCAGGCTCGGTGGCTCAGCCTGTAATTCCAGCACTTTGGGAGGCCAAGGTGAATGGATTGCCTGAGTCCATAGGTTTGAGACCAGCCCTGGCAACTTGGCGAGACCCCCGTCTCTACAATAAATCAAAAATTAGCCAGGTGCAGTAGCACGTGCCTGCAGTTCCACTTACTTGGAAGGCTGAGGCAGAAGGATCGCTGGAGTCCAGCCTGGGCGACAGAGAGAGACTCCAACTCAAAAAAAAAAAAAAAATTCAAGTTCCCTTGCTAAAAAAATTAAGAATTTCAAGACAACAGAGCATTAAGTCACACAGAATTGTTGAGTGTGGGGCTCTGTCCGACTGTGTGGGTCTTACACCCATGAAATGGCCCTGCTACTACAAGAGATAAGAAAAATCACCTTTACTATATCACTTCCTACATGAGTCACCCCATTACGACTACTCTACAAATATTAACCATTATGCCAGCTTCTAAACATCAAATGGCCGTTCTCTCTTCCTTTTCCAGATGGCGTCTATGCGCTCAAGGCTGTTCTTTATAATGAGTCTCGTGGAACCGAAATGGAACTTGGACCCTACTATGTGGAAGTTGGCCGTGAGACTGTGTCTGTGTTCATGAACTCCAGTAGCGTTCACGAGGATGACGTTCTTGCCTTTGCTGCCTCCCAAAGTAAGACTCTGTCTGGCGTCTGAGCAACCAGACCTCGGCTATAAATGAAGCAGGACCCTCTGCTTTCACTTACCATTCAAGTTATCACAGTTCTAAATTCGATACAACAGCCATCGTTTATTCTTCCCTCATTCAGAAAACATTTCTTGGGACCACTGTGCTCTGTGGGGAAGGGCACAACAACGAAGTCGTACAAAGTCCAAGTCCAAGGAATTTATCATCTAGTAAAGGCATTAAGACATGCATATGAAAAATATGAGACAGGACATAAAAAATGCTCAGGAAGGGCATGGCCAAGGGCTAGGAGGTTTTAGGAAATGGGAGCGATGTCTAGCTTTGGGGACAAGACATACCTGAGGCAGGAGTTGGCATCCATGATGAGCCTTGCAATGTGAGCTGGCCCTGTAGGAGGGATGTTTTGGGCAGACGGCGTGGCCAGGACCAGGTGCACAGAGCTGAGACAGAGCGTCGCATGCTGACTTGAGTTTGCCAGGTGCTACTCATTTGTGTCACCTCCCTTCATCTTCACAGCTACCGTTGAGGGAGGGTTTTCCCTTCATATCAATTTTATAGAGGAGGGACCAGAAGCTCAGAAGCCAATAGAGATGGGAATGGGGAACTTCAGACACTTACTGTGTAGAAAGAGTTCCAATACTATGTACTACAGAGCAAGTAGGGAACCAGCCAGAGATAATCCCACAGAATGATGGGGTCACATTTCCCAGAAACAGGAAAAAGGGTAATTCAATGAGGTCTGTATGTATGTTGTGTGGGTGTGGAGTGTGTTTAGATGTGATGTATATCTGTGTGGGGTATGTGCTCTGTGTGGTTTAATGGTGTGTGTGTGTGTTGTGAATGTATGGTGTGTTTGTGATGTGTGTGTTGTGAATGTATGGTGTGTTTGTGATGTGTGTGTTGTGAATGTATGGTGTGTTTGTGATGTGTGTGTTGTTTGTGTGTGTGTGTGTGTGTGTGTGTGTGTACACATATGTAAAATCTTGCATTATACTTTATAGGGCTTAAATGAATAAGGCTTATCTTTGGACCTCCATTTAAGAACCTCCATGAAGTGAAGTCTACTTAGTGTACACATTGAATAAATACTTTAAAAGCAGGGTCAACTTAAATACTTTAAAAGCAAGGTCAACAGCAAAATAATTGACATATTTCAAAGGCATTAACATATTTACTGCTATGTGTAGGGATTTCTTGGGAGAAATAGAGAAAACATTAAAATAAAATTTTAATGAGATAAATTTTGTGACTAGGGTAATGTTTCCCAGGATTGTCTGAGTTCAGAGCCCATGCTTAATATTTTAAAATGTATTAAAATTTATAGTGGAAAAGTTAAAAATGAAACATACTGGCCATGTGTTGCTTGAGATAAGTGAATTAATTTTAATACCATTTTTCTCTTATTTTCTTTTTTTCTCATTTTAGGCACTCTTGGTGTACATCATTTTCCATCTCTTCCTTCACATAATGTGTCCTTTATTTCTCAAAGCCAAGTGAGTGACAGCCAGGCTTGGTCCAGCGTGCCTGTTTGGTATAAGATGCAACGTACGTTTTTGTTTGAACTCCCAAAATCTCCCTCACTCGGTCAGTTGAAATCAGGAAAGTCACAGACAGCACTAAGTTGTTATCAGCTCTGCCTGAGATCCCCATTTGCCCTCAAACAGTTTCTTTCTGTAGTTTGTTACAAGACTTTTCTGAAAACCATAGGCATTAGGCTCCCATCTAAAAGAATGAGAAGGTGAGTTCCAGGGACAGTCATCTGCCAGCTCCACATACCATGCCCTGTCTAGCAGACTTTCGAAAGGAGTTGGCCCATGGCCTTATGAGCTGTTAACATGATGGCCTTTGGACTCGGGCCAGCACTGCCTGCCAGGTCCCTGCAGCTGCCTCCTTGGCACTGTCTGGCATTCATATTTGGAGGCTCATTACCCATCACTAAAGTCCATGACTAGACAGGAAAGCTGAGGTATGAATTTCTCTGGAGGGATTCCAGCTCTTACGTGTTGCCATAGCCATGCCTCCCTTTCTTTTGTTGTAGCCGTCTCTGTGTACACAAATGGAACTGTATTTGCCACAGACATGGATATCACCTTTGAAGCTGTTACGAAGGAAACAACACGCCTGGAATTTGTGTGGTATTTTGGAGCAGATCCACCAGTGAGGACAACTTTAAGAAGCATTAAAAGAAGACTCAGCATCCCCCAGTGGTCCGTAAAAATGGCCATGATGATGGGCAGCTGTTTCTAATTGCATCCTACCCTCAGTCTAAAGATTACCAAGCCACTAGTGATCATTTTAAGGGCATTACATTTGTATTACAATGAGCCATTAAGTCCCTCTGTGAATTGAAATAAAATAATGTATTTAAAGGAAGAACTCACTTCCCTTCAGCTTGAAAGTGAAAAAGTGTAGGACTTTGAGACCAGACAGTCTTAGGTTCAAATCCCACCCTGTGACCTCAGAAACTCCTTACTAAGGAAGGGCAATGATCCTTGCCCCCAATGCTTTGTGAAATGAATTAAATAATGAAAAGGGGATGGTCAAAATATCACTCCCCCTTTTCCTCAATGAGATGAAAATTACTGGGAACTGTGATAATTCTTACAAATTAAATGCCACTGCCCCCACCCCCTCCTCTGCCTTCTCTTGAAGTACAGTGGGAGCTCTCTCCAGTACTGACCCCTTTCGTGTCTCGCCATCTGCCTTTCCCACCCCTTCGCCTCGCCAGGTATCTTGTGATGGTCCGGGCATCCAACAAGGTCAGCAGCATGGTCTCTAAACCCCACCTTGTCAGAGCGCAAAGGAGAGTCGTGGCCAATCGGCTCACATCCCCCTCTTCAGCTCTGGTAAATGCCAGCGTGACCTTTGAGTGCAGGATCAACTTTGGCACGGATGTCGCCTACATATGGGACTTTGGGGATGGCACCCTCAGCGCGGGGAGCAGCTCCAGCAGTCATGTCTACAGAAGGTGAGCTGCTGCGGGTCAGGGAAGTTCTCTGCAGACAGCAGGGGAGTCAGGTCTCAAGGTCAGCTGCCCTTGGTTCCCCACAGCAGCCATGCCTTCCCATCGATGTAGGTGACAAATTACACAGAGACATATGAGATCCAACCATGGCTCCCAAAGAACCTATAGTCCACGGAAAGAGGGAAAGAGATACCTTCCGTACAGAGGCTGCATGCTGCTGGTGATACTCCTGTGGAAACTGGGGACACAACTCACAGCGGCCTTTACATATGAACTGACAGTGAAATCTTGAGTAGGAGTTTGCCGAAGGGAAATGTGGGGAGGAGATTCCAGACAGGGACAAGGGCCCAGGCAAAGCTCGAGGGGAGGTGCCAGTGTCGTTTGGCGTAACTGGTAAGATGTGTGTAGGCGGGTGGGATGAAGGCAGGCAGGCAGATTGTAAAGTGTCTCGGTGTCATACTGAAGTGTGGAAATGTATCCTTTAATCCTGCAATTGCTGAGTGCTCACTGTTTACCTGAGACAGCATTATGGAGCTAGGATAAAGTGCAGACTCGCAGGACCAATCATTCCCAGCCAAGCTTCTGTTTGGGCCAAGTTCTAGGACCTCAGAGGTCGAGTCCTCCCAGCGGTCATCCAGTTCTCGCAGCTGTGCGGAGACAAGCATGGTCACGCTGAGCCTCAGCCTGGCATGAAGTCTTTGTGCTGGCACAGAAATACCACTGTGGCAGAGGTATCCAGAAAATGATGTTCATGTGGGGAGCGACAAACCTTCTCCTGTGCAGGGTTTCCGAGAGAACCCACACTGCAGATTCCTGAATGGCCTCCACTGGAAATCGATTTGCACATGAGGAAAGAATCGAGCAACCATGCCTGGCAGATTATTGCATGCTCAGGTGGCGCCTGGAGCCCAGGTACCTGGCAGGGTGCTCTGTAGCTCCAGGAGCCCTCTCTTTGCCCTGTGGAAATGGCATGGCTTGATCTGTGCCTCCACTGCCAGTTCTGGAGTGTGCCCTGTGCTCTCTGACGACCCAAGACAACCACACAGCTTTCATTTCCATCAGCGGGACCTCTTTCTTACTGGAGCTCCAGGATAGCGTCATGCAAACTCAGATTTGTGGTCCTCTGATGGGACTCCTGTTTTATTTTATCCCCCCTTCCGCCCCCAGGACCTTCTGCTTTAAATTCAGAAGTCTTCAGTGAGTAACCATTTTGCATCATTTGCAAAGCAAGCATGATTTCCTTAGTGAAGCACTACCTGCTGGGTCAGAAACTGTCCAACTCACACTCCCCCATCCTGCATCTCCTAAGGCTGGGACCCACTGCCCTCCCCCAGGACCAAGCCTCATGTCCAGGTTGTGAATCTATCTTCCTTCTGAGTTTGTAGGATCCCAAGAAATTGGTCACGAAAACTGATCCATGGAGCAGGGAATATAATAGAAAAATGATGGTCAGAAGCTCCCAGGGAAAACTTGTGGGTCAGCTCTGGTCAATAGGGGATCAGGCTGTGGCTGTCAGGAGAGTTGCTCAAAGAGGGACGCAGTATGTCCTCACATATTGCTGTTTGAATACAGCATGAGAAAACAGGCTGGGAGCTTGGTACCTGGCCTGACCCACGCTGGGTGAGTAGCCAGCTTGTCAGCTGGATGATGAATGGCCTCTGTGGAAACCAGCCTCATGACCCTTGCCTCTTATATTCCTATCCCTGGGTCTGACTTCTACCAATGACTATGATCCTGCAGGTATGGGATGGTTATGACGAGTGAATGAAAGCCCAGCATCCAGCAGCATCCATCTGGTCATTTCGTGCTTTCTGCCCTCCCAGGGAAGGACAATTCACAGTGGAGGTCCTTGCCTTCAATAACATCAGTGCTGCCACCCTCAGAAAGCAACTTTTCATCGTGCGTGAGCCCTGCCAGCCGCCCCCGGTGAAGAACTTGGGGCCTGAGAAGATCCAGGTAGGTCCAGGGCCTGGGAAATCCTTCACCACCCTCCTTTCAACGTCCCTCTGAACTGGGAGCTCTGGAATGGTGGGAGCTTTGGGGAACAAATGAAGGGAGGCTTTGTTGGGTTTATCTTGTTGCAGTTCACGTAAGAGTGTGGAGTGCCTGTAAGGACTTGTAAGGGCTTCAGAATGGGTGGCCCAGGTCTCATCGGGGGGCAGGTCTACCCAGCCTGAGCGGGAGGGGACAGCCAAGTTTTTGGGGTCTGGCATGTGAATATATCTTTTAGCTACCTATATTGTATTACTTTAGCATTCTCCATAGCTTGCTTTGGGGAGTTTCTTTTTTGGGAGGAGTTGTGCTAAGAACTATAGCATTTTCAGGAGAATGGAAAATTTGAACATGTGTGACATCAGAATTAAAGGAAATGATCTGTTGAGTACCAACTGTGGTTAGAAAAAATACAGCTGCCTCTTATTTCTTTCATTCCTTTGAGGAATTTGATTTAGAGCAAACTTTCCTTATCAGGGCAAATGTGCTCAAAGGACACAGGAGCATTAACATCCACGAGCTATATTTGCCAAAATGCTTTCTGTGGCATCTGATCTCTTGAGGTCAGCCCCTTTGAGTCTCAGGTCCTGACACCCCCAGAGCATGGCTGTGGAGGCCAGTGAGCAGGGGTCAGATGTCCCAGATGCTACATGCAATGTCCCAGGCCCTCACAGAGTCTTCAGGCCAGCATGTACCCATGCTGTTGGGCAGTTCTGCACACTGGGGAATGTGCTCTCTTGGGTGTGGGGATTGACCAAAACAATGAGGCCACAGCCAGGAAGAGCACAGAGCATGGACAAGGGGAGGCCACAGTCAGGCAAAGCACAGACCCCAGGCAAGATGGCTCGAATCCTGACTCTGCTGTTAGGTCAAAGCACAGGACACAGTCTTTTTTGAAAGAGTTTTTAAAATCTGTAAAACATGTTTACTTTCAGTTCATTATTTATAAAACAGAGAAAACTATCTTGATAATTTCATTTTTCTTTGCCCTTGATTTTGCAAATTTTCTAAAAGTATAAGGAAAAAAAGGAATTATCTGAAATCCAACCAGCAGGAGATAATCTCACTGTTAATCATCTGATATGTTTATTTTCAGTATTTTTCTAAGGCTTTTTATATATGGGGTGTGTGTGTGTGTACATGCACATGTGTTTGGTCTTTTTGCCACAAAACTGGGTTACAGCGTAACCAACTTCTCTCATTAATGAATAGGCTTTTGATGACATGATTTTATTGGCAGCAAACTGCTAAATCATATGTCCTAATTATACATCATTTTACAATGTCCTCATGATTGGATATTAGTTGTATCTAGCTTTCTGTCACTATAAATACTTGGTGATGACACTCTGCATGCAGGTTGTTCTGCAAGTCCATGGGAATAATTCCTATAAGTTGTGGAACCACAAGACACAGTGCCTTTCCTGGAGTCTCAACAAGCCCAGCAGTGTTTTCCTTGGGGCAACTCAACATGTGTCAGCGTTGAGGAGCCAAATCTCACTCCCACCAGGATTTTTGTATTTTTTAATGTTCGTTATCATTAGTGGGCTAAAAATTGTCATCTCATTACTAAAATTTGCTGTAGCCCATATAAAACTGGGTAGTTTTGTGACAAGCCCTAGAATGATGTTATATTAAGAGTACAAACAATAAAAATAATTGAAAGGTAAATTATGACTAAAGTCACTTGAAGGATGTCAAAGGTAAAATGCCAGTTACAATGAGCACCAAAAGTTTGTAAAATCCCATTTCTCAATTCCCTCCAGAGGGAGTCCTTGGACCCAGTTTTTGTCCCAGGGTGACCATGCCACTGGCTACGCAGAGCTCCTAAGCCCCCCTGGCATCCAGGCTCATGGACAAATCTGATTCCAGTAACATCAGGCCCAGGGTAGGGGGTGGGGAAGGAGCTTCAGAAAGGCAGAGTAGCTGGGAGGGATGAGGGTTGTGGGTGGGAAGGTGCTAATATGTCCCCTGTGTCATTGTCCTTTTTGGCTTATTAATGTCAGCCAATATGTTTTAATATATTTATTAACTACTACTTACATTTAAAAATCTTGTATTACATTTTTTTTAAGTGTAAGTATAAATAGAAAGAGAAGTGCAACAAACCTTTCACTTTCAAGGACCAGCGGGTTGTTTCAGAAGGCAGACAGAGCCAGGCCAAAGAAGACTCCCCCAGGCCCCAACTGGATCACTTTGAGCATCTAAAAGATAATGTCTACAATTAAATGAATAATAGTAATATTTTAAAAATCAATTGTGCCAAAGGAGAGAGAAGCTACCCCTGTCTCCCCAAAACAGGTAGACACACCCAACCCATGGGTTGCCATTGGAAGGAGCTAATGCCTCAACTTCTCACTTTGAGCCTTGGTAATTAAGGGAAATAATTAAACATTTATTCTTGTTTCAACAAACTATAGTATGGGTTATAGTTATAGTACACTCCTAGTTTATGAGAAAATTTTATTTTTTAGCAAAAGAACTTTTGTGCATCCCAAATTAATCAATTACATAAAAATATGTTTTGGAGACAATAAGAGAAATTTAATTATAAACTAGGTTTAGATTATATTAAGAAATTATTGTTACTTCTTAAGATGAGATAATAGCATGTATTTATGTAAGGAAATGCCTTTAGTTTTTTATTTGGAGGTTAAATGGCCTGATTTCTGGGATTGACTTCAGAAAATTTCAGTAATTTGAGAAAGCAAATATCTATCATGTATATTGCAAATCATTTTCCTTTTTTTCTATTGGTTGATTATATATATGTATACATACACCCATATATTTTGTTGGTACTGAAACCTGGGAGAGTAAAATTCACTAACCTTTTGCATAGATATTTTTCATTAATTTTATGCATAGAAAGTTTTTTCTCATTATGAGTATATAAGTATAAATGTTTACTTATTTTTCTTGTTTTTATTTTTTTACTTTTTATTTTTGTCTATAAAACAGATGTAGTATTCTGGTGCTGTTTGAAGTCCAGCCCTAAGAATCCCATTCTGTAATTATGCAAACAAATAATGGAAGCTTTACAGTTTAGAGTAGATTTCTTGTAATTTACCATGGCATTAGAAACAACGCACATTTCAATGTGACTTCTTCTCTTTTCAATACTTAGGTATGGAGGTCTCAGTCTGTAAGGCTGGGAGTGACGTTTGAAGCTGCTGTCCTCTGTGACATTTCCCAAGGCCTTTCTTACACCTGGCACTTGATGAACTCTGAGGGGTCCCCTGTTCCCCTCCCTGCTGCTATCGATACTCACAGACAGACCCTCATCCTTCCAAGCCACGTGCTGGAGTGTGGGAACTATACTGCCCTTGCCAAGGTTAGCTGACTTCCTATTCTATTGGCCCAGTGAAACCGACTCTTTTCACCAGCCTTGGAGCAAGAGCTCATAATCTGTAACTCCAGTTATATATATATATATGTGTGTGTGTGTATATATATATGATTTTAAGAGAAATGTTTAATTCCCCTGAGAGAAAAAAACGATGTTCAAATGCTGGCAAGACAATCAATGAAAAACTCCTTCCACTTTCAGAAAATCTTTCGGTGCACCCACTGTGCATTCAGTGCCAGGATGTCAAGAGAATATGTGACTCTGCCTCTTGGGGCCCATCACCCAGAAAGGAAGGGAGGTTGTCAGAGGGCATGAAAGAGGTATCTGCAGCAGGTGCTCGGTGCATGGTGGATGGACAAGTGGTGAAGAATGTTGGTTAGAAAAGGGAGAGGTCACCTCTACCAGAGTGGACTTCATGAAAGAGGGGCCCTGAAAAAGAGAGTGTGCTCACAGGTGCAGAAAGTGGGCATCCTGGGGAGCGATACTTGGCAAAGGCTGAGGGAGATCAGGGGTCATAAGCAGATCCTGGCTGGGAGCAGTTAGCAAGGTAGGGAAAGCCAGACTGAGGAGACAGATCAGGGCCCCCCAAAATATCTGCAGTGAAAAAACTTGACTTTTCAATTCTGTGAGGCACAGGACTGTGAATTTCAATTTTCAATTGAAACTTGACTTTTCAATTCTGGGACTGTGAGTTCTGCTGAGCACAGTCCCAGTTCCCACCCCACGTGGTCACCAGCACCCAAACTGGCCTCCACTTTGCTCAAGGAAGAAAGTCCACCAAGTCTGCGCTGGGAGGTGGCAGTAACAGCAAACCCTAGAAGGAATTTCCAGTTGCTTCTCTCAGTTTCCCTGCTGCCACATTGTGAACTAGGCTGGCAACAATGGGCAGAGTGATGGGAGGGCTGAGACCCGGCCCTGAGCAGCATTGCTTTAGGTGAAGGAAGATGGAAGTTTTCCCGGCAGGATGCACACTCCTCTTTGGAAATACAAATTGGGAAAGAGTTGAGGACAGGTTGAAGGATGGGAGGATGGGATGTTGTGACAACACGCAATAACTAGCGGCTGGAACAGGTGGCGACGGGAGTAAAAAGCAGAGCACTTAGGGGTGGGTGGGGAGCAGTTGACCTGCTGTGGTGACTAATTGGAGAAATAGAGGGGAAAAGTCAAAGGAAAACCTGTAAGGCTGGGCAAGTGGGGGAGAATGAGGCTGCTCTTCACTGTCCTAATTAAAACAGAGAGGTGTGTGAATCCAGAGGGATGTGAAGATACAAGACCTTTGCACACTTGCAGGACCTAGAGGGGGAAGTGGATGGAGCCAACAAGCCATGGAAGATGTGACTTGTGTCCAAACAGTGGGACGGCCCAAGTGATGGGAAGCTCTGAAGGAGATGTGGCTCTGATGACAATTGTCCTCTGTTGAAGATGGAGACAGTGATCCCCCAGAGGGTTCCATCTGCCTGGGGGGCAGGATCTGATCATGCTGAGGCAGGTGGTGCCTGGGGGTGAGTGGTGGGTGGTGACACCTGGATCTTCTGAAGGCAACGGGAAGGTGGAAGCAATGGGAGGGAAAGACCTGGGGCTGGTGTGACTTTGGTGTTAAGCAAGTTGAGGTTGATGTTTTGGGAGGAGGTGAGGTGGTTCATCGCAGAAGTGAAGTGGAGGGCGTGACTGGGATAGTGCTGATGGGAAGCCCTCTCTCCAGAGAGGAGAGCAGAGTCAGGGGAGTGTGAGCTCAGCCTCCTGCCAGGAGGGAAGCACAAAGAGGAAGCCAGTGTTTTCAGGGCACCAGAGGAGGGGAAAAGGCTGGAAAGGAGGCAAGGTTTTCAGTATCTCTGTGTGATTTAACATGCATGATGAGCATTCATGTTATTGTTGGTACTGAAGTTTTATATTGAAATAGTGGAAATTTTTTATTACCTATATTCTAAAAAAAAAAATTCACCTGTTCCGAATTTAGTCTGCATTTTTCCTTGATTAATCTCAATTTGTTATCTCTCCTGGTCTCCATCACATTGACAAGAACAGGTTTACTGTGTCTAATGGTGGAGTCTCTCTGGCTCTGGAATTTCTTGGAAGCAGATTCCTAGGGTGGTGGATTTAAGCCACACTGAAGTGGACCAGAGGCGGACACCTGGGATCACATGGGTGCCATTCTCCTCAGCTTTATCTTCCTGTGGCCCAGTGGAGGCAGGAGCAGGTGGGAGCATTCCCTGAAAGGCTATATGCCAGCCTCCCAGAGAAGTCTCACACTGCTGCTCCTTCCCATATGGTCTGGCTCTTGGTTTTGCTGTCACTTTAGGAAGAAATCACCATTGTGGCTGGATCATGCCGTGTAAGGTCACAAGTGAGTGCTACAAGACCCAGGCAGTTCGGAGAAAAGAGTCAACAATGCAGCCACGAGGTTCCCTTTCCATGTGACTGCTTCATGGCTGTGTGCACACCAGAGTATGGCAAGAGACGTGAGATGTGGGGAAGCATTGTCAGTAAGGCCAAGCACTGAGAGCCTGGCATGTCCAGCCTGGGCTCTGGCCAGTAGGGCTCTCAGGCATCCATTCCTGGCAGAGTGTGTGTGTGTGTGTGTGTGTGTGTGTGTGTAGGTCAGGGTTGGGGCCTGAGTGTGCTTGTTAGCCATGCTGTTACCCTTTAGGAGGCTACTACCGTGTCTTTCTATAGGTGTTGGAGACTGGACAGATAAGGTGTTGCAGCAGCCTTTGACCTCACCCTCATTGTCACATCTCACAGTCAAAGCCTCAGTAGCTCCTTAGCACTCCTACATCTTCCCCAGGCAGCTCCCCATTGTGCTTCCTCTGAACATTCTCAGTGGTTTTTTGGAACCAGAGAGGGGTTGAGCAAGCAGAGGTCAGATGTGGAGTTGGGAGTTTGTACAGTTGTTTGATGGTCTTTAGTCCCATTCAGGAGACTGACCAACAGGGAACTGCTTGTGTCCCTATGAAGAAGATCCAGAATGACTGAGGCGGAGATCCAGTGAGAAAACAGCAAGTGTTAGGCCATATTTTTCTCAAAATTGCTTCAGACTTTATTTATAAAATGTTTCACTGTTTCTGAGTTTAAAAGTATTTGTCTTGCCGGGCACGGTAGCTCACACCTGTAATCCTAGTACTTTGGGAGGTGGAGACAAGAGGATTGCCTGAGCCCAGGGGTTGGAGACCTGCCCAGGCAACTTGGCAACAGCTCATCTCTACAGTAAATCAAAAACTTAGCTGGGCATGGTGGCACACAACTGTAGTTCCAGCTACTTGAAAGGCTGAGGTGGAAGGATTGCCTGAGCCCAGCAGGTCAAGGTTGCAATGGCCGTGAGCGTGCCACTGCACCCCCACCTGGGCAGCAGAGTGAGAATCCAACTAAAAAAAAGTATTTGTCTTAACTTTCATCTGTGTTTTTTGAAGCCTATAATGGGTTTTGGGGTTAGAAAGAAGCAGCTTGAAGAAAGGTAAAAGGATGCAGAACAAAAGCAAGAGAGGGAGCAATTTGCTGTGGATGGAGGCTTGAAAACTGTAAACTGTGCACACACATGGGAAGTCACTATTGTGTTCACAAACCAGAAAAATCCCACCTTTGTATGTGAACACAGACTTGGATAGGAAAATGTTCATAGGCTTGTGGATCCCAGCCACGTCTCCGATAACTCGCAGTAGGTGTTTATTTTGACAAAGGTGACTAGTTTAGTTGGAGCCAAGGATGACCTTTAAACTGGCCATTTTCCTTTCTAGTTTTCAGACAGACGTGTGGCTCCAGTGAATTCCTGCCTTGTCTCCAATTGACACCTTGCCCTTGGCCCTACAGGTTCAGATCAGAGGCAGCATGGTGCACAGCAACTACTGTGTGGGCCTGGAGGTGCAAGCCCGGGCCCCAGTCAGCGTGATCTCCGAGGGTACACACTTGTTCATTTCCAGGACCACCTTGTCACCCATCATCCTCAGGGGAACCCAGTCCTTCCACCCAGACAATCCTGGGGCTGTTCTCAGGTGAGCATCATGGCTGTGCAGCCACTTGGATGCCATCTTCTCCAGATTCAAGCTCTAGAGCACTAGGAGAGAAGTTTTAAAAATGTAAGTGCATTGACACTCATAAGTTGAACTGCTTTATGAACAAAATTTATAAGAGAATTTAGGAACAGGTGCAAGTCAAATCTCAGTAACTTTTTAAGGTGGCATTTAAAGTACTTTCTGTTTTGGAATGTGAGGTTTCAGTGTTACCATGATTAACATTCTTGGTTGGTAAGATGCCTAGATATGTGGAAGACTTGGTTGGTTTCCGAGTGTAGCATATCTCCAGCTGGGCAGTTCTCTTGCCGCCAAAGTGCCAAGGTTCCGGCCTGGGTCCTCTTCTTCTACCTGTTCCCCAGGTGGCCTCAATTAGTGTCCAGCCGTGGATTCAGCCATGATACACATGCAATATCCTCCAACACGCACCCTCTGTCCAGACCACTCCCCACTCCATTCTGTGCTACCAGAACCCCTGTATCACCTCCTCTCCACAGCCTCAAGACATCTCAGTCACAGACTCACCTTCTTTTCTCAGCCTTCCCCATCCCTGCCTATGGAAGGATCCTTTCAGTAATCAGACTTAGAGCTTCAGCAGTGTCCTCAACTTCTCTTTTCCAGCTCTCCCTTGAATGCTACCTCTGTACCTCCCCCATACATCCTGGTCTGAGCCACCAGGGCATCCAGCTCATCTCTATGAGAAGCTACAGGCTGGTCTCCACAACTCCATCTTCCCCTGCAGCCAATTCTCCGTGGCAGGGGTGGATTCTTATTTTTAAAAATTTATATTTTTAGATGCAGGGGTTGTAAATGCAGTTTTGTGGCATGGATATATTGTACCCAATCGGTAACTCTTTTTTTTAAAATAAAGATGTGGGGGTACAATTCAGGGTTAGGTACACAAACATTGATTATGCAGGTACCCTTGTTGATGAGGTATGCCCCTCCCTCCCCTAGCAGTTTCCCTCAACTGCCACCCCCTCCCCTGACAGTTTCCCATTACTGCCAAATGCTTTCTTATAGTATTATAATTATAGTTGTTCAAGATCTGCTTATGATTGAGAACATATGGTACTCTGTTCTCTGTTTCTGTGATAGATCACTGAATATGATCGAAATATGAATATGATCCAAATCCATCCAAGTTGCCGTGAAGTCCATATGTTTGTCTTTCTTTATGGCTGCATAGTATTCCATTGTGTATATCCTTCACCCCTCCACCCACCCACCGATTGGAGACAGATTCTTTTTAAAACAGTCGGAAGAGCTCACTTCATAGCTAGGCCCTCAAGCCCTCCTTTTTACTCAGAGTAAAAGCCAAGTTCCCACACTGCTGATGAGGCCAAAGTGACCTGCCCACAACCCAGCAGGGCTTCAGTTGTCCCTCTCTGCCTCCCCTGCTCACTGTGTGGCTTTCTGGGCCTTCCTGCCCATCCTCAGGTATACCCAGAGTGCAATGAGTTCCTTCTACAGCTCGGCCGTGGTCCTCCAAACATCTGCCACCACCTCCTCCCTTTGATTTGTTATTTAAACACCACCTCCCACTGAGGCCCACGCTGAGACCCCACATAAAGTGATGAATACTGTCCCGATTCCATGATGTCTTTCTCCACATCAGTTCTCACCCCAACACTGAGCACTTGCTTACTTGTTATTGTCACTATTGACTGACCACCCCCCATTGAATGTTAGCTCCAGGAGGGTGGGGCTGTTGTCAGATATGCCCCCTGTGCCTGGCACATAGTAACTTTTCAGTGAGTACTTAGTTATAAATAAATAGATAAATTGCTTTGTTTTCTCAACCTCTGAGATCACACACATATTTGCTGCATTCCTGGTATGGAATTTGGTATGTCTTTAGTCCAGTGGAGGTGAGAGCCTTCTTGGAATCACCAGTTCCATCCATGCACGTGCTCTCGGCACAGGCACCAGCTGGCTACATAACTTCCTCTCCCCCAGCCTAAGGAGGCAGAGGCTGTGTCTTGTTCATCTTTGCACCCCCGCCACATATCAGTACCCAGCCAGCATGGTGCCCCCAAATAAGAATTCAGTGTGTGGCTGCTGAAATGTGCTTAATTTGTTCCCTGGGCATAAAGAACATTCCAGTTGAAACCTGGGGGCCTTTGTTCTGCATAGCCTGTGAGCTAGAGATGGCCTTTCGTTAAGGCCTCTTTGTGCATCTTAGAGACAGAGGGGTCTAGAATGTGAAACCCGCACATTAGACAGAGAAATTCACCTTGACAAGATCAATAGCAGTTTAGACCTAGGTCGCCCTTCTGGAAAGGGCTCATGACTGTGGGATTGGCCCAGACTCTCCCTGCCATGAGCATTTCCATGACAGTATTTCCTCCTGACTAGAACTGCTTGTTTGAGGGTGTGTTCCACTAGATTAAGACCTGCTGAAGGTGGGGGATGATGCTGTCTCCCTGCTTGATCTGGATGGAGCAGCCACGTTTATCTTGTTGGATGTGGCAGTGGTCATTTTGCAGAAAGATAGAACGGGAGGAGAGATGCCAGAGTCCACCTCTCGGCCTCCTCTCACACTGGCTGTGGGACAGGGCAGCTCCCTGGGGCCTCCAGAAAGCATTTTCTACCTAAAATTGAGCTCATGTAGCATTCCCATGTGTCACATCGAGTTGTCACGAGGATGAGATGCAGTGTCGGTGAAGTGGTTGGGGGGCTGCGGCTGTGTTACTTGGGGGGAGCCAGGGATGTAAGCAGAGGAGTCCCATGCACAGGAAGGGGGTGGGAAGCAGGGGTGGCCAAGTGAGTCAGGAGGAGCCGGCTCAAGCCCAGCCTGAGCTGGAGGTGCTGCTCTACTTTGCAC
This sequence comes from Carlito syrichta, assembly GCF_000164805.1. Taxonomy (NCBI): domain Eukaryota; kingdom Metazoa; phylum Chordata; class Mammalia; order Primates; family Tarsiidae; genus Carlito; species Carlito syrichta. The sequence continues at coordinate 199,709 of NW_007250388.1, forward strand.
ATTCAAGAATGAGGAACACAGCACCTCTTCCTACCCACGTGTCCCCTTGCAGGCCTGGCACCCTGGAAAAGCCCACACCCTGAACACACGGTGGCCCCTGACTCTGGCTGGTGCCCTCCTTCACCCCTCTGATGACTTCTCTGACAGGTACCACTGGGGATGCACCACCACGGGCTCACCTGGACAGCCCTGTTTTGACTCTTCCACTCCCCACCAGCTGGATGCTGGGTCCCCCACCATTTCCTTTGAGGCAAAGTGGCTCTGCGACAGCTATGACCAGTTCCTTGTGACGCTGACAGTCTCCAGTGGTGGCCGAAACTCCTCCGAGGCTCGGGTGTTTCTGTCCCTCCACCCTGACTCTGCCTTCAGGTACCACCTCCCTGCGTTCTGCACAGCTCAGCCCACAGGATCCGCTCCCAGCTGGTGCTGGCAACCATAGATGGCATCTGCTGTGTGCAGTGAGCAGTTTGGGGTTTGGCCGTGTAGGATCCTCACTGCTGAGAAGGAAGAGGGCAATGGTCAGGAAGGAGCTGGGGAACAGACCCCACTCTCAGGCTGACCTCTGGGAGGCACCTGATGACCAAGCATGCTGGCTAAAGCTGACATGATGGGGGGCTCCCCTAGTGGGTCTCAGCAGGATCCTTCCTGTCACAGCACCTGCCCCAAAGATGGGGAAGGTTCTGGGGCTTGGGCCAAAGCCAGAAGGAGGCAGAGCCATTGAGTGTCCAGACAGGGGCTCTACTGGGGCCTTCCATGCATCACAGGGCTGAGACGCTACCAGTGTGGGCCCAGCTGTGATGTCTGAGACTGTGAAGGCTGCGGGAGTAAAGAAGCTGTGACCAAAACCCCAAACCCCTGCAGCACTGAGGCCAGAGTAGCACCCAGGTCATGTGCTGCCCCAGATACCAGGGTGCCAAGACTGGGTCGAGCAGCAGGGGTGTGTGTGGGCTGCAGCTATTTCCAGCCTCTCACTCCAAGGGTTAGGGTCATTAGGTGAGTGAATAGGAGATAAAGCCAGCCCCCATGGGGCCTGGAAGCTGGTGTCTACCCAGGAAACACTGTGGGACTGACCCACTGCCCCCAGCCCTGCTTGTCACCTGGAAGGCCCCAGGCAGGTTGGACTGTTTCCATCACTGACCCCTGCAAGGAGCCTGGGCAGTTACTATCATCCTATGTGTGGGCTGGGTATGTTCCGGAAGGCTTCCTGGAGGAGGAAACAAATCTGCTGTCCTCAGATGTGAGAAAAACTGTTTTAAGCAAGACCCCCGGACTGGAATTCAGGGTTTCAGGATGACAACAGTGAAAAGAAGACTCAGCAGATAGGAAAGAGTCAGGCCATGGTGGGCCCCAAGGTTACGCAGAGCTGCTCAGGATTCTCAATAGACCCAGGCCACCTCATGTTACTTAAGGCACCGGATTTGTATTTAAAGTGAAGAAATGCCAGCACAAAGCTGTGAAGGTTGGAGCATAATTTAGATCATCAAATTTAACAAATTATACCCTTTATTCTGAAACTACAACACGCTATATACTTCTTCTCCTTGAGACAATTACAGAATTTGTTTTAAAATATTTGTTCGCCGTGTGCTAAAGTCTTTGGATAGGTATCTTTTGATCCTGTTGGGGTGGTCTGAGTCTGTGTGCCTCAGCCTCCCTGGGAGATCTGGGCCAGACGGGCCTCTCCTTGCCTGTGTCTACCCCCGCCCCCTCCTTCATCCCACTGTACACACACACAGATACACACTTCCACACATGGATAAGCTGGGCCTGGTGCCCAGTGAGGAAGCTGTGTGGCCTCTGCTGCCATGGCACCTCGGCTCCTGCACTGATAGCCGTGTACCGAGGCTATGGTTGGGACAAGGGCCACTGGGCACAAGGGCATGGGTCATTCACATGGGAAACACTCCACACCACACACCCTCTCAGAGTGTCTCTGATGGCCTTGGCCTTTTAAAGGCTCCCGAAGTCCCACAAGAAGGAAACCCATTTCACAAGGCCCAACACAGCAACCCAAGTCACCCTATGATATCGTGAAGAACTGAATTCCACAAAAATGTACTCTGGAAAGTGTTGCATCAGTAAAGAGACCAATCTGCTTCTAGCATCTATATATTACTTTGTGGAGACTGAAGGACTTGTCAGGAGATGCCATGGGACACAGGTCCTAGGTACATGGGTTCCGGGCTGTGGGTGTGGCTGTAGGCAGCCCAGGACACTGCAGCCTGGAACTGGGAGGAGACAGTCTGAGTCAGCAGTGACTTCTCTGTGAATGTCCAAAGTTGCATTGTGAACCACAGAGGTGGGCAGCTGGGAGGGTGCAGGTGGGTTTGCAGCTAGTGGAAGCAAACCCTGAAGCAAGGATATGGGGTAGTGGCTGCTCCTGTGTGGAGAGCTCGACCAGAGCCCAGGTTTGGGGATGGGGGACCAGGCCAGTCCTGGCTCTACCTTCACCTCTGTGACTTGGAGGAAGTCATCCAGCCTCTGTGAGCTCAGTAGGGAACTAGTGCGCTTGCCTCAGGATCTCGCTGATGTTGGATCATATTATGTTTGGGCAGTGTCAGCCATTCTTTTTTTTTTTTTATTTGAGTTGGTATCTCACTTTGTCACCCAAGCTGGAGTATAGTGACACACTCATGGCCACCCCAGTATCGACCTGCTGGGTTCCGGTGATCCTTCTGCCTCAGCCTTCCAAGTAGCTGGAACTATAGGCACATGCTACCATGCCCAGTCAATTTTTGATTTATTGTAGATATGAGGTCTCATCAAGTTCCCCGGGCTGGTTTCCAACCCGTGGGCTCAGGCAATCCACTCACTTCAGCCTCCCAAAGTGCTAGGATGACAGGCTGAGCCACTGAGCCCAGCCATCGGCCATTCTTTATGCACCATCATGTGGGCTGTGATATTGCTACTGAATTCCCGTAATAAAGATCCAAGGTAGGGCAATTGAAACATGCCTCACATGAACGAATGAAATCAAAGAATGCTCACGTTATTTTCCTAAATCTCAAACCCATTTTCATGTTCCAGATTCGTCTACATCTCCTGGGTCAACTTTAAAGGCACCCTTGTCAACTGGAATGAAGAACTTTCTCTTCAAGCTGTGTGTGAAGACTGTGGTGAAATACCACATGTCTCTTATTCGTGGGATCTCTTTTTAGTCAATGCAACAGAAAAGAATAGGATAGAAGGTAGAAATAATTGTTTTCTTAATTTTTCTAACTCTGGGTTATTGTGAGATTGATAAATGTTTACAGAATATGATGGGTCCAGCCCAGTGTGTCTGATCTGCCCATTAGCTGAGCTTCCTTGTGAGGAAAGAGGCGACACACTCAAGGGCCGCTTCTCGTCGTGGTGTGATACAGGAAACTGCGCCCAGCATCCACTGCCTAAGTAGGCTGTTTAGAGGACCCGTGATGCAGCTCAGTATCCAGGGGACTGTGTTACTCACAGTCTTGCTTGTCTTTCTGGTGACTGCCTGGTGAAGGATGAGCAGAGGAACCAGGGTAGAAGATTCCTGTCCTCTCTTCCACACTACTAGCTGGTAACTTATGCATCTCTAAGATTTAATTTTTTCAGATGAAAGATGGAGATTGTACTACTTCAGAGAGTGGTGATAGGGTTAAATATAAAAATGTGTGGGAGCATGCCAGGCGCTGGTGACAGACACTAGGAGCTATGGGACAGCTGGGTGTGAACCAGGAGCGAGTTCTCACTTGGTGATATTGGTGATCAGAGAGGTGGCTCTGAATGGTAAACAGAGGAGCTTTATTTCTGAGCTGGGTAGCTGACTCCTACCACAAATCTAGTGCTCAGCCCCTATTGACCTTCATATTTTTAAAAATTCCACTCACTGAGGCCATTCAAAGCTTCCATAGTAGAGCTCTGAGTACAACTGGTCTCAGCAGCCACAGAGACATATAGTACAATTGTGCCCTTCTTTGCAAGAGAGGCATTCCCAAATTCTTGTAAGTAAATGGAATTTTTCTGAATCAAAGCCCAGGCTGAGTAGAATGAAGGAGCTTTCAATGAAAACATTCAGTGCTTAAACTTAAAGCAAAGCACATGATGGCCCCTAGATTGACAGGTCTCAAAGAATCTGGCTCTCCTGTGGTCACAAATAAAAGCTGACTTTATTGAGAGGTCATGTTCATGGCATTGTTTTCCTTGCTATTTACACAAATTCTTTGCTATTTACACAAATTCTAACAACAATGGTTAGAATCGTTATACTAGATACTAACAGGTAAGGGAGTGAGGATTAAGAGAAACTCCATGTGCCCCATATTCCTTCTAGAAAACACATGAGTAACCCATGGGAGGGAGTGCATAGGATTCGCAGCCACCACCCCCAAGTGCCAGGTGATATGGCTGTGATCCTGGGTCCCACTTCCACGCTTTTGGTCCTGTTGTTGTCCAACATGCCACATCCATGCTCTTTATCTCACAAATGTAGGTTTTCAAATTCACGTCAGATTTGTTTAAAATACAGCATCTAGTAGAATCTGTAGACTTTTTATAAGCAAATATTTCATATTTTGGGTCCAAAATGTTAACACTGACAAATGTTTGCCTCAGTTCCCTTTTGCAGAATAGCTGGGCTACTGGGCTCCCTGGGACTCGGTGCCATTTTGAAGTCATCAGAGTCAAACCTGTTGTCCCTGGAGCCCAACATGGCAGATTCCCATGGGACGACCACGCCATTCTCACGAGCACCTTCACCCGAGACCCTTGGCCAGCCTGCCCTCTCAGACTTGAGGAGACTGTCCAGGGAGCCCATCGTCGGTGTCCACCAGACTCCTGCTACTGGTGACTCTGTGGTCCCAGGGGAGTCTCCTGAGGACAGGCCCCCAGATTCAGAGCCAGGGTCACAGGACAAGGGTTCTCCAAGGAGCAGCCCCTCTGAGAGAAGTCGGCCCACCCTCATACCTGTCCCTGACCTCTCTGGTAAGTGCCACATCCCTACACATTGTCCCTCTTGCCTGGGCACCAAAGTTAGCTTAGGAAGGAGCAAATGTGGTGGGTTAGCTGTGAGATCACATCAACAAGGACCTTTAAATCACAGAGTCCCCGTTCACACCCACTGTTTACTAATTTTGAGATACTCATTCGAATCTCGGATTCCTCATCTCTGACCACAGAACAATTTGAACCCACAGCAGGTTCTGAAGCTACAACAAGGCTGGTGTGTGCAGGGTCAAATGAAGTAAGAGGCAGCTTCCTCATCCTTCTGCCTGCCAATGATCAGTTGCTTCACTTTATCATTGGGCTTCAGGCTGGATGGAAATTATTTTGGTGCTTAAAACAAAAAAGAATGAAGATAATAGTGAGAAAAGTTCTGGCCTCGCACCTGCCTCTCCCTCACTGTCCCTCGACCATGGCGCCCTTTGATTCTGCTGCTCACATAGGTGGTGGTGCTCTGTGCCTGGTATCCCTTGTCGAAGTCACGCTCCAGGGCTCTGAGCCTCAGGTTGGCTGGGAGGATGGACCCCTGTGAGCATCTCAGCTTTCGGGAGAGAAGAACTGAGAGGGCAGGAGTGACACTTGCAGCAGGGCATTCTTGCTTCCATTTCTGTCCTCCTTAGAGAAAAGAACCAGGCATTTTCTCTAAAAAAACAGTAAGACCCGCTTGAAGGGAGGACAGGATGCTGGGTGTGGGGCAGAGAGCCATGTGAGGGCCTCAGTTCTCCAATTTATTACAGGTTATCCTTAGAAGCCACACACCTCCAGCTCCTCCTGAGTGCTTGGGGCAATAGCGTCTGCCTTGCCCAGCTGTCTTGAGCTGAGGTGATGCCTCCGCTGTGGGTATTTTGTAATCCACAAAGCAATATACAGATGCTAGAAATACATCAGGGACAACATGATCTATCAGGAGAGTCGGTGTTAATTTCAGGGGAGTCTGAGTTTTAAAGGAAACATTATGATTTTTTCCTCTCGTATAGATTTTGAAGCCTATTATAGTGATATCCAAGAAGCAATACCATCCGAAGGAAGACAGCCAGGTGACTGTGATTCTCAGATTTTTACCTCCTCCACTCATCTCTCCTTGACACGCTTTTCTGCAATCCAGATTTATTTCATGTTTTCCTCACATCAAGGCCACCGAGAGCTCCACAGAGACAGCGGGGAAAGTTTACACTCTTTTGCATGGCACAGTCGAACCCAACCCTTCATTTTGAGCTCTTCTGCCCCTCTCATACCACATACTCCCCAAACCAGAAAGTAGCCCCTGGCCCATGGGTGGGCTTTCCAGCTCTTCCATGACTTGGATGTGGTGTTGTTTGCCAGAAATGCCTCCCTCTGGGTCCTTGGCTTGGTGAGTTTCCTCCTTTCTGAGCTGGTTTGATCTCCCTTTCTCTAGAAAGTCTCACTCAGTCTTGTAACAACCCCTCCCTTCAACACACACATCTGCTCAGTGTATTTATTCCCAGCTATGTAAAGCAGGTGACACCTGGCACTCATTGTCTCTTTCTGTGTCTTTCTCTTCTACTCTGAGACCTTCCAGGAAAGCTTCCATGGCTGGTTTATACTTGTGTCCCCAGATCTACTGCAGTTCCTTGTCTATTGGCACTCAGTGAGCACATTGTAGAACAAATTGATGATCAGTGAATTATTTATTCATCTGTCGAGTGAACAGATGAATGTTCAGTGAATGATTTCTTTGTCTATCAAATGAATTGGTAAATGACTTATTTGTCAAGTGACTAGATAGATAAATGATGAGTGAATGATTTATCTATCAGCAAACAGTGGCTGATAAGTGAATGATTTCCATCTCTGATTTGCTGCGGTGTTTCCTTGACACCTCCTCAACACCCTCCAAATCCATGGCTTCTCTAGCCCTCTCCTTGGTCCTTCCTGTGCATTGCACTGTTTTTTGTGAGATGTTAAGTCAGGTGCAGCCACAGAGGAGACAGAGAAAAGCAAGACAAAGCTTATTATACTCCCAGGTTCTAGAGACAGAGGCCACACAGGGCAACATGGGGAGGTCAGAAGGCAGAAGACAGGAGGGAGGGGAGGCTTAAACCAAGGTCGTTATTGGCATTTCCATGAGAAAGGCAGGACCAGGCCAAAGCAGGGCTGGGTGAATAGTTTAGAGTCAGTTTGAATAACTTCAGCAGACCCTGGGCTATAGGGTGGTCCCTAGTTCCCTGGGATGATTAAGGCAGAGGAATATTGCAGTAGGGTTCTGGACTGGTTAGTTTGCATATCCGAGCATGCTCCAGGCTGGGTGCTTCTAACTCCAGGATTTGGCTAGACCCAGGCCAGGAAGGGCAGTCTCTCATTGTTTTGCTTTGTTTTAGGATATCAAAACATCATAATATACAGAACACTAAAAAATATTTACCATAACATGCAGTTCTGATTTAGGACCCTTATTCACGCTTGAAGTAGGCATTTAATAAATACAATGGAATGAGTGAAGAACAGATGTGCCTTTATGTCACATCGTAGAATTACTCTTCCTCACAGGAATAATTTAAACTCAACATTTAACTGTTTTATTATTATATTTTGCTTAAGTGACCTTATTTGAAGTCTTAAATTAGCCTTCTTGCCCTAAGCAAAGCCCAACTTTCCTTCCTTGCCTGGGCCACACAGTAGCCCTTTGACTGGTCTCTACTTCTGTTCTTGCTGCCTGTAGTCATCTCACTACACAACAGTGCTCTTCTGACCACAAAGCAGGCTTCTGTGACTCCCATGGCCAGTCCCTCCCATGGCTTCCCACAGCACTCAGGTCAACAGCCTGTCTATGTAGGCCCAACATGATGTGGCCCCTGCCAATGCCTCTAACCAAGTTCAGAGCTTCTTGGGCCTCTGTCCTGACCACTCTTTAGAGATGCCCTCTCTGACCACCTCTCAAAAGGACTTGCTTTCCATTCCCCTGACTCTCTGCCTCTGCATGCCCTGCTGTATTACAACTGATAATTACACTGATCATTGCCTGACTTTGGTCATTTATGTGTTTTCTTGTTTATTTTTCTGATTCCCTCACTATTAAATTCCAGATAGCAAGGACTTCATTGATCTGGTTCACACTGCATCTCCTGTTCCTAGACTAGTTTCTGGATTTAGTAAACTGTAATAAATACTTGTTGAATGAAGGAAGGAAGGAAGGAATATGCTATTGGGCCACTGATTATATTATAACAAAGTACATCTCTTGAATAAGTTTAGTGGCTGGAGACATTGTTTTAGATATGCTGTATCCAATAATGGTAGAAATAGTTTATTAATATCAATATTGAATCATTAATTCTTTAAGATCATTGTGATTTTTTTCTTTAACATCTATTGTCTTGGTTTCTCTTCTTAGGGAACTCTACCAGCCTTACAAGGTCAGAACCAAGTCTGAGTGCCGAGGAGAGCCCCGGTGATGGGGATAACCTGGTGGACCCCTCCCTCCTGAAGAGCAGAGTCGAACCTGTCCCCATGATCGACTGGCCCAAGGCCCTTGTGGGCCAAACTGTCTTCCAGGGCTACACCTCCTCAGGTATGGATACCGTCTTTGTACCCTGTGATTTGTAGCTGTTGCGGAAGATTTCGAATATCAGCCCTCTATTTCTTCTGTGACTTTTCATTTTAAAAGATGAGTATTTGTTTTGCTTTGTTTTTTTGAGTTGGAGTCTCACTCTTTGTTGCCCAGGCTGGAGTGCAGTGGCACACTCATGGCCACTGCAGCCTCAACCTGCTAGGCTTAGGCGATCCTTCCGCCTCAGCCATAGATGAGTATTTGTAATTGTGTTACCTTCCCTACCTATGCTTGTCCCTCTGTGACTACAGTCAGGCTCTTTTAACAACAGTAGAGTTAGCATCTGTCACCACCAGGAGCTCCCTGTTTGCAGACCACAAGAGAAGAGAGGCACTGCCCACTGTCGCAGGTTCTGTGAGCCCAATTGCCTCAGTGTACATGCCTCTGTTGTGACCTTTTGCAGGGCAGATGAGTTATGTACATGAGTTGACCAAAATGAAGCTGTTCCTGAAGAACAGTTGCATTTCTAACCAAGCATTCCTGAGTCTCAAGCAATTCTCCACCTCAGCCTCCAGAGTAGCTGGGACTACAGTTGCACACCACCACCTCAGCCTAGACCTGCTGATTTTGCTCAATTTTCTGGTTTGCCACCTTTCGAAGTAATGCATGTGACTGTGTTGTCCCTTTAAACCTTGGGGAGGATCTGGGTTTCACACTATTTTTAGATGATTTCCTCCTTATCCCTTCCTTGGAACAGTTCAAGAAGTACCGTTGTAAAATTTTGATGTTTGAACTCTGCCCTGTCTAGATTGCCAGTCTTGCATTTTGCACCTCTCCTGTTTTCAGTGTAAGTAGTGCAAGGTCAGCCTCTCTCCGCTAAAGAAGTGATCTCGTCACTACGATCAGTTGTTACACACAGGTTAAGAATTTACCATAACCAATATTCTGAAAAGACTTGAAAAATTGCCTTTAAATACCTTAATCATATTTTATAGACAAACCAAATTTGTGAAATAGCCAAAGCAAACACTGTACTTAACTGTAAACATATAAAATAAGATCTTACTAGCACTCTCTTGTTGCACTGGAACTTAGTAACATTTCTGAGCCAGGAATGACTTGTCCATCCATAGCATGGTTTGTATTGGGCAGGGAAGACATGAAGATGGACTTTTAGCTCTTTATGGAAGGCTGGTAACCACCAAACTAGTGGCATTTCCAAGTAGGAATGGCATGTCTAACTAGTACCAGTTTTACTTCCACCTCTAATAAGGGTAGAACCTTTTCCCAAAGACACTGTCTGACCTCTTGGCCTTCAGAGTCCACTGACCATCACTTCCAAGCAGCCATGTCCTTTTCTGTAGGTATCACAGAGCAAACAGTGACAGTCAAGCCCTACTCACTGAGCAGTGGAGAGACATATGTCCTACAAGCGTCTGTGGGTATGTTACCCTTTTAATTGGAATTGGTGCGGGGGGGGGGAGAACCATAGGGCTTTGGTTGTATTCATATATTTTTCCTGGAAATGACAGTCACTGATCCCCATGGGCTCTTGCTCCCATGTCCGTCTTACTTCACCATCATGATTGCCTACTTATATCAGAGGACAGGAGAAGGAAGCCTGCTGTGTCTCTATGAATTTGCTCTTCCTTAGGGAATTGGGTGCAGGTTTAGATTGGAATAAAAACTGAGCAGTTGCCTTTTAAAAATTGCATGTGCATTTTTTTGCTAGACAACTGGATAAGGTGATTTCTTATCTGTAAATCTATTCGTGATCTCTCTTTCTATTTAAACCCCAAGAAGGTGCTACTGATGTTGTTTTGTACCATCAGTGTTTGTTCAATTCACCCACACTTTACTCTTTCCAGTGTTCCACGCTCCTTCTTGCATTTCTACGATTCAATCTGAGATCATCCTTTTGGATAACTTATAAATATCTCCTCCCATTTCTAGAGATTTTTAGTTCCATGTAATAAGCACAGAGGATTTAACAATTTATATCTACAGATAGATTTGGTTCAGCAACCACATTTTGCATTAATTAAAACATATCATGAATTTCCGTATTTGCATTGTGTGAACTCTCACATCACCCAAGGGAAAAACAGGAGGATCACTTGCTTCTGGGAACTTGGCAGGCAGGGCTCCATAAGATCCCCAAGGGTCTCCTTGATTCTTACTGTTTCTGAAAACATCTGCTTGCTGTTTCCACAGCTGTGTTTAGCAACTAAGCCCTGCATTTCTGCTTTGGGCACAAGAGGGACAATTTGCTTTTGTTTCAGCCTTGCCTTTGGCTAGGCCTTTTTCTCTTTTGCCTCTGAAATTTGTCCAATGGGCAAGTTTCAGTTTCTCAGGTAGGACATACTCCTTACTGGTGCAGGAGACACCTGAGGGCCTTTTTATGGCCCACAAGACCCAGTCAGTGTTCTTGGTTGGCCACTGAGAAGTGAGCTTGGGCTCCAGGTCTTCCCCAGTCCCCACCCCCACCTCCTGTCCCTCTGCCTCTTACTCCCATACCCCTGCCTCCTGACCATAGTCCTCTCCTCTGGTTCCTGTGTTCTTCCAATCATACCAGGCCACTTTGTCATGTTAAGTCTTTAACCGGTAGTTATTTTGATCAGAATATCCATTCTTTCCCCCATATCCCAGTACAGGACTCATACCCCAAGACTGCTCGCTCAAATATGTCTTCTTTTGTGGAAAGTTTCTGATCACTCAAGCAGAATTACTTACTTTTTCCTCTTGGATTTTGCTTTTATTATAAGAGCCCACTTTGAGAACCCGTGCTATAAGGTTTGTGCTTTAAAAACTTAATCCCATGTGACATAATTCTCCATCATGGATGAAATCTGTTTCATTGTTCTCTTTAGCTTCGGAGCACAGCTTACTTGGGAAAGCTCAACTGTACTTGACAGTCAACCTAGCTCCACAGGACGTGGCCTGTCAGGTGCAGCCCCACCATGGTCTGGAGGCACACACCGTCTTCAGTATCTTCTGCATGTCAGGAAAACCGGTATGTGGGCAACCTCATGTCTGTCCTGAGGGGCCCAAGGGCAACTCTCTGCATGAAGTGCTGTGGAAATGTGAAGTATCCTTTCCCATGTGTGAGGAAACCTGGCCTGAAATTGAATGTTGGAAAGTTGCTTAGGCGTGAACAGCACCGCCCACCCAGTAATGAAAGGAGTGCAAAGAAGCCCCCCAGATCAGAAGGTTCAGAAGGAGATGAGGACCCACTCACCAGGAGATGTCACAGGGTTTCACGGTCCCACAGCCTGGTCAGAGCAGGGGCCTCCATTAACACTGCACCTGAGAAACAGGCAAGGGAAAGAGGGGGGATAATTCACAGTGAGGAGGCCGACCCCTCTCCCCACCCAGGACGCGTCTCTAACACAAATTTAACCTCATTCGCCTTATGTCGGCAGTGGAGAAGGCTTCTGTGATTTTCTTGCTCAGAGTCGTATGAGGATAAAAAAGAGAAGATGGGTTTAAAGAGATGGATGCTTTGTGTGGCGGCCAGGGCAGGAGCCTGTCACATTGCGATTCTGGCACTGCCCTCTTCATCTTCCCCTCAGGAACATCAGCCTGTTCCTGCCTTCTGCCCTGCCCATGCTGCCCTTTTCTTGGAAACCTGTCCTCAGTAGGGGCCAGACCCTGGCCTTCACTCAAAGCACTTCCTCCCTCTCTCCCGAGCTGTCATGCCCAGCAGTGGGAAACTGAGGTGCAGCTGAATCCCTACACCCTGAGATAATAGTGGCAGTTTGATTGGTGACTGTCAGAAGGTTCCAGGGCAAGGAGAGCACACAGACCCCAAGAGAGGAAAGCTGTGTTGTGCAAGAAACCCTTTGGGCTCCTGCACAGAATCCCTGGAGGGGAAGGAGACCCCTTACATGGGCTGTGCAGCTATGATCACTGTGTAGCTGTTATTTGTCCTGTTCTTGGCTTAGGAACAATGTCCTCGGGTGCAGTAAAGGTTGCAGGTGTTTGCATATTTATTGTGATGTCATGCAAAGCATGTTCACCTATACTATTTTTTGCTCCCCATGGATCGGATTGTAGGACTTTCATTATGAATTTAGTTACCAGATAGGAAATGCCTCCAAACACACCTTGTACCATGGGAGAGATATCCAGTATTATTTTGCGTTGCCAGCTGGTGAGCCCTTGGATAATTACAAAGGTAAGTCATAGTGCCAAATGGGGCTACTGGCTGTGCTTACATAGGGTTCTAAACCTTTTTTCCTGGTTTTCCATAACTAAAAATCATTAAAGCTATGTGTCTGTCTGGAACATAAATTTATTTATTCACCTTGATAAGTTTGACACTTTTAGTTTAGGTCGAGTACCTACTTTTTAGTGTAGAAGAACATATTAGTAATATTATCAATAAACAAATTTGTTTGTTTGTTTGTTGTTAAAGTTTTAAAACAAAGTTTATTAGAGAGAAAATGAGAAGGACAAAGGAAGATTCATGGCAGAAAGACCTGCCGTGGGCAAGTTTTTCGAAGAAGAAAAACTGCCAATAAATAAATTTTTTATATCTTAATTTTTAACTGAAATATAATGTAAAGGATAAAATGGCAAAAACAATTTGTATATAAATTAAATAAGACAGAGACACTTCTTATTTACTAATGGAATATGTCATATCTGGTTAATCTTTCATTTATTACAGATGAAACCAAATCAAGGTACTCCCCCAAGGAAGAAAATAAAGGGGTAAAAGAAAGTCGAGCTAGCATGCTATAATCGCAAAACAAAATTAATCCCATTGTGCCAATAACTTTCTGCTTTGACCCTGCTCCTGAGGGGAACAGTTCTAAACCGGGTCTCAGGAACTGGCCTCAGCTGAGCACATGAGAGATGCAACCATTTAGGAAAGTATTTCCACATGAACAACCCCAGACTGGTTGAATTAAAATCTCTGGGGGTGACTTCTTTAGTTTTAGTTTTTAGACTTCTGAATGATTCCAATGTGCAGGCAAGTTAGAGGGTCACTGATCTAGAAGTTTCTTTGATTTGGGCTGGTAAGATGATTGCAGCCTGAAGTCTGAACTAGTTAATCCACCTGATTTATTTAGATTTCACTTCTCCTTTACACCCAGCTGAAATGTTGTCTTCTTGGTGAACCCTTGCCTGTCACCTCCTATTAGAAGCACTTCTATCTTCTTCTAATTTCAAGTCAATTAAATTGAATAAAACTTCTGAGAAGGGCATTTTGGGATTTTCTCAATCATGCTATGACTTTGTATCACAATGACTTTGTACTTCTCTTTGATCTTGAGGTTTCTTGAGGTCAAGCTGCATCCAGGATATGTAGAACCTGGGCTGGGCAGATATCCAGATAGAAGGATTTGGGGGCAGGGCCTCAGATCTGTGTTGGGAGAAAGAATTTCTTAGAATAAATGTATAGAACCAAATTTTAAGTCACAGTCCCAGAGCAGTGTCAGGGTTAGTGATGTTACATTATTCACAAGCATGATATTTGTTTATAATTGTCAATATTAGTATGATTAATCCTATGAATATCTGAATTTAAGATTTAGAAGAGGGTAAACATAAGCAAAGTCAATATAATATAATAAGTACTTAATACATATCTTATGTTGTCCCATCTTTTGCATGAACGAATATGTCGGCTTAAATGGAGTCTTCCCTAAAATTTACTTCTTTTAGATTTTCTGTATTGATCCTTAGGACCAACATTATCTGTGGGAGTATTTATTAAAATTACAGCTTCTGGGTCCACCCAATGTCTACTGACTCAGAATTTTGGGGGGAAGGTGGATCCCAGAATTTGCTTGTAGACAATTCCTGGTGATTGAGATGTGTCTATGGGCCACATCTTAAGAGGCACCAAACTCCAAAATTAGGTCCCTGATCCCTAGCGCTGGGTTTCAGGTTGAGTATGTTGCTGTGAAGACACCCAGGGTGCACCTGGGCATTTGTCTTTTTTCGTGGTTCATGTGACGGTACTTGTGGCCCTCACCAGCTGACTATCACCTGCACCCAGAGTCTCATTGGCAGTTCTCGTCACCACAGCCCTGGGCCCCAGTCATGTGAAAGAATCCCTGAGTCCCCAAAACAGGTATTAGGATTTTCATAAAAGTGTCTTCTGAGTCAGAATTCATATTCACTTTTTCTCTAAACCTGTTAAACTGCTATATATCATTTAGAAAATAGTCAACATGCAACCCCAAGCCTTAACAGTCCATTGCAGAGTGTATTTCACTCCCTGGGCTCCCTGTGGCCCCCAGGTCTGACCTCTGTTTCAGCACTCCATGTTTTAGTAGACTGGAAGATGCTGTTCATGTGTGAAGAGGCATTTCTGTAGCCCACATGTCCAAAATGACCCTCCTCTGGCATGTTTCCTTACAGTCAGGCTTTCCACTGAGATCACAGACGGCAAAGGCTCCAAGGTACAGCCGTGCACTGTGGTGGTGACTGTACTGCCCTACTACCATGGGAATGACTGCCTGGATGAGGACCTGTGAGTAACATGACACACACACATCCTAGAAGGTGCTCATATTTCCTCAGGAGATGACTTTCTCCCGAGTTGTTGACTAGTGCCAAGAGTGGCAGGAACTCGTGTCTCAAGATGAGCAAAAGAGAAGATCAGGGCTCTACCCCTGCAATCCTGCTAATTCATATGTGCGTGGCATTTGTGCAGGTGCTCCAGAGCCTATAAAGCACTTTCTTATTTTTTAAAAACAGTTGTATTGAGCTATCATTTACATACCACATAGTTCACCCATTCAAAGTGTGCAATTCCTTGGCTTTTAGTGTACTTACTGAGTTGTGCAACTTTCTCCATGATCCAGTTTTAGGACATTTTCATCATCCCGTGAAAACCTTGTACTCATCAGCAGTCACTCCCTTACCCCAGCACCCAGGTTTCTTTGACCAGTCCCAGACAACCCCTAATCTACTTCATGTCTACACATTTGCCTACTCTAGGAATTTCATATAAATGGATGGTACAACAAATGATCTTTAGTAGGTTCTCTTGTAAGTTAGCATATGAACGTTTGTGAGTTTCATCTATGTTGTAGCAAGTATCAGTACCTTTTTACTGCTGCATAATACTTTACTGTATGGATATACCTCATTTTGCTGATTCATTTATTGGTTGGTGAATATGCAGGTTGTTTCCAATGTTGAGCCACAACAAATCACACTGCTATGAACATTCATGTGCATGTTTTTGTTTGTTTGTTTGTTTTTTGAGTTGGAGTCTCACTCTGTCGCCCAGACTGGAGTGCAGTGGCCGCTCCCGGCCACCGCAGCCTCAACCTGCTAGGCTCTGGCGATCCTTCCGCCCAGGCGGGTCTCAAACCTGCGGGCTCAGGTAATCCACTCACCTCGGCCTCGCAAAGCACGGGATTACAGGCTGAGCTACTGAGCCCGGCCCATGTGCATGTTTTTATGTGGATGTATATTTTCATTTCTCTTGGGAAGTTATCTAGGAGTGGAATCACTGGGTCATAGGGTAACTCTAGGGTTAGCGTTTTGAAAAATAGCCAGATTGTTTTCCAAAGTGGCTATGCTATTTTATATTCTCACCAAAAAATGTAAAAGGTTCCAGTTTCTCAGCTTCCTAACCAACACTGGCTATTGTCTGTTCTTTTGTTTATAGCTGTTCTAGTGGGTATGAAGAGCTCTCTCATCAAGGTTTGGATTTGCATTTTTTGTTGTGATTGATAGAGTTGAACATCTTTTTGTGTGCTTTGTATATCTTCCTTGGAGAAACATCATTTTTCAATTGGGTTGTCTTTTTATAACTGAGTTGTAAGAGTCCTTTACATATTCTGGATACAAGTCCCTTATTAGATGTAAGATTTTCAAATATTTTTTCTCAGTCTGTTGTTCTTTTTTTATATTCTCAAAATTAAGTTTTAAATTTTGATTAAATCCATCTTGTCTGCTTCTCTTGCACTCTTGGTATCATATCTTAGAAATTATTGCCAAGACCATAAAAATTTACCTCTGTGTTTTCTTTTAAGAATTTTATAGTTCTACAGTTCATTTTAAGGTAATTTTTGTGTGTAGCACTGCAACTTCATTTTCTGCGTGTGTACATCATTGTCCGGCACTATTTGTTGAAAAGATTATTTTTCCCCATTGAATTATCTTGGACATCTTATTAAAAATCAATCGACTATAAATGTTAGGGTTTTTCCCAGACTCTCAGCTCTATTTTATTAATCTAGATATCTCTCCTCATACCAGTATTATGCTATCTTGATTACTATCGTTTCCATAAATTTTGAAACTGAGAAGCCTGAACCCCCTAACCTTGATCTTCTTATACAAAACTGGCTATTTCAGGTCTCTCATACATCCATATGAATTTTAAAGTCAACCTGTCAATTTCTGCAAAAACAAAACAGCACAGGTATGGTACAATGGTTCTGTTGCTGGCTGCCCTCCCGACCCTTGCTTTGTTTGGGTAGGCCAGGACTCCAGATATCTGCTGAAAAGAATATATATATAAATATATCACCAGTTGGGGTTTTTTTTTACAGAATTTGTTGAATCTGTAGATCAGTTTGGAGAGTATTGCCATTTTAATGAAATCAACTCTTCTACTTTATGAATATGTCCTTCATTTAGATTTTTAATTTCTTTCAACATCCAGTTTTCAATGGGTACATCTTATGCTTCTTTTTAAAATTTCTTTATCAGCATTTTATTCTTTCTAATGCTATTGTAAATTTGCTTTCTTAATTTTATTTTTGAATTTTTTTGCTAGTGCAATACAATTGATTTGATATATTGATCCCATATTCTATTACCCTGCTGAATGTACTTAATAGTGCTCATAGTTTTTTAGTGCATTTCTTGAGATTTTCTGTATATGAGATCATGTCATCTGTAGCTAGAGATAGCATTACTTCTTTCTTTCCAATCTCGATGCCTTATATTTCTTTTTCTTGCCTGATAATCCTGACTACAGCCTCCAGTTCAATGCTGAACAGAAGTGGCAAGAGCAGAAATCCTGGTCTTGTTTCCAATTTTCAGGCAGAAGCATTCAGTCTTTCACTACTTTGTGTAAGTGTTAGCTACAGGTTTGTTAGAGATAACCATTATCAGGTTGAAGATGTTCCCTTCTATTCCTAATTTCCTAAATGGCTTTTGTCTGTTTTTTTAAATTATGAAAGGGTATTGGATTTTGTCAAATGCTTTTCCTAGATCTATTGAAATGATTATTTGATTTTTGTTCTTCATTCCCTTAACAAGGTCCTATGGTTTGAATGTTTATTTCCTCTCCGAGATTCATGTTGAAACTTTATCTCCAGTGTAACAATATAAAGAGGTAGGGCTGATAGGATATGATTAGGCCTTGAGGCCTCCACTTTCATAAATGGGATCAGTACCTATAAAAGGGTCCCTCTTTACTCTTTCATCCCTCCCACTGTGTGAGGACACAGCATTCAACCCCTCCAGATGATGCAGCATCTCTGCCATCATGGAAGCAGAGAGCAGCCGTCATCCGACACCAGCCCTGCCAGTGTCTGATCTTGGACTTCCCAGCTCCAGAACTGTGAGAAATAAATATCTGTTCCTTTTTTTCCAGTCATGGAATATTGTTAAATTGTCTAGATTTATCTTGTTTTTAATTTTTAATTTTAGAAATGTGAGGTACAATTCAGGGTTAGATATACAAATGTTCATTATGCAAGTTCCCTTGTTGATGAGGTGTGAATTTCTGTTCTTTATTCATTACCCAGGCAGTGGTATTTTGTTATAGCAGCATGAATGGACTAAGACATAGGTTATATTAAATTTATTGATTTTCGTATGTTGAATCATCCTTGCATTTCAGGAATAAATTCCATTTGGTCATGCTGTATAATCCTTTTCCAGTGTTGCCAGATTTGGTTTCTACTACTCTATTAAGGATTTTTGTGTCTATGTTCATAAGAGATATTTGCCTGTAACTTTCTTTTTTCTGTATTGTCCTTGTTTTTTTTGCCAGAGTAATACTGACCTCCATCAATTTGGTAGCATTCCTTCATCTTCCAATATGTGGAAGATTATGTGAAGAATGGGTATTAATTCTTCTATAAACATTTAGTAGGAATTACTGGTGAATTATGTGGGCTTGGATTTTCTTTGTGAAAATTTTTAAGTGACTATTTCAGTTTATTTACTACTCAGATTTTCTACATCTCTTTTAGTCAGTTTCAATAGTTTGTTCCTTGTTAGGAATTTTTCCATTTCATCTGCATTCTCTAATATTTTGACATTTAATTTTTATAGTATTCCCTTATAATACTTTTTATTTCAGTGTGATTAGTAGTGATATCCATTTTACTCCCGATTTCAGTGATTTAAGTCTTCTTTCTCTTTCTTTTTTTAATGTTTGTTTGCTTTGTCAGTCTAGCTAAAGATTTGTCACTTTTATCGTTCTTTTTTAAAAAATCAGCCTTTGGTTTTATTGATTTTTCTGTTTTGTTGCAGTTGTTTATTCTCTTTTTCATTCAGTTCTGTATTAATCTTTATTCTTTCTTTCCTTTTGCTTGCTTTGGATATAGTTTGCCATTCTTTTTCTTGTTTTCTAAGATAGAAGGTTATTGATTTAGCTTCTTCTTCCTCTTCCTTCTCCTCTTCCTCCTCTTCTTCTTCTTCTTCCTCTTCTTCCTCCTCTTCTTCCTCTTTTTCCTCCTCTTCCTCCTCCTCTTCCTCCTCCTCTTCCTCTTCCTCCTCTTCCTCTTCCTCTTCTTCCTCCTCTTCTTCCTCCTCTTCTTCTTCTTCCTCCTCCTCCTCCTCCTCCTCCTCCTCCTTCTTCCTTTTTGAGCCAGTTTCTTGCTCCATCACCCATATCACCCAGGCTACAGTACAGCAGTGTGGTCACAGCTCACTGCAATCTCAAATTTCTGGGCTTAAACCATCCTCCTGCTGGACCACCACTCCCAGCCTTGATATCTTCTTCTTTGTAGGCATTGATAGTTATAGATTTCCCTTAAGCACTGTTTTAGATACATCCCATGTGTTTTGAAATGCTGGTGATTTCATTCATTAATCCCAAAATATTTTGTAATTTTTGTTGTAATTTCTTCTTTGAATAAGTGATTATTTAGGAGTGTGTTGTTTAATTTTTACATGTTTGTGAATGTGTCAAATTTCTTTTTATCTTTGATTTCTTTTTTTTTTTTTGAGTTGGAGTCTCACTCTGTCACCCAGACTGGAGTGCAGTAGCCGCTCCTGGCCACTGTAGCCTCGGCTCCTGGCCACTGTAGCCTCGACTCCTGGGCTCTGGCGAACCTTCCTCTTCAGCCTTCCGAGTAGCCGGAATTACAGGCGTGCGCTACCACGCCCGGCTAATTTTTTGATTTATTGTAGAGATGAGGTCTCGCCTGCCCAGGTGGGTCTTGAACCCGCGGGCTCAGGCAGTCCACTCACCTCAGCCTCCCAAAGGCGCAGGATTACAGGCTGAGCCACCGAACCTGGCTTATCTTTGATTTCTAATTACTTCCATCATGGTCAGAAGATATACAAGTTTTTTATAGCCTACTGTATGGTGTATTCTAGAGAATTTTCTTTATGTACTTGAGAAGACTATGTATTCTGATATTGTTGTGTAAAAAGTACTATAGATGTCTGTTGGGTCCAGTTGATTTATAGTGTTCAAGTCTTAAATATCCTTGTTAATTTTCTGCCTAGTTTTTTTATTCTATTATTAGCAGTATTCATTGTTTTTGTTTTTTTAATTTTGTATCTGTCCCTTCAATTCTGTCGGTCTTTGCTTCATGTATATGGGACCTATTTTTAGGTTCCTATGTATTTATACTTTTTGATCTTCCTGGAAAATTGTTCTATTTTAATGTTAGAAGATGTTGCTCTTCATTGTTACTTCTGTGTTTGTCTATTTCTTTTTGTCTGATATGAATATAACCATTCTGGATGCTTGATGATTACTGTTCACATGTCTATCGTTTTCTGTCCTTTTATTTGCAACCAAGTTTTCTCCTTGTATGTTTCCAGTAGATGGCATATAGTTGGATCATGTTTTTGTACTCATTCTTACATTCTCTGCCTTTTGATTGGATTGTATGATCTATTCACATTTAATATTATTATTGACAGGGTTAGATTTATGTATGCCAGTTTGCTTTTGTCTTCTGCATGCCTCATAATCGCCTTGTTCCTCTGTTCCTCCTTTACTACCTCCTTTTATCGTAACTGAATATTTTCTAGTGTGCCATTTTAAGTCCTTTAATGATTTTTTAGGGCTTTTAAAAAATATGTTTTCAGGCTGGGCTCGGTGGCTCAGTCTGTCATCCCAACACTTTGGGAAGCCAAGGCGAGCAGATTGCCTGAGCCCATGGGTTCAAGACCAGCCCAGGCAACTTGGCAAGACCTTGTCTCTACAATAAAAGTCAAAAATTAGCCAGGTGTGGTAGCATGCACCTGTAGTTCCGGCTTCTTGAAAGGCTGAGGCAGAAGGATCACTGGAGCCCAGATAGTTGACCCTGGGGTGGCTGTGAGTATGCCATTGCATCACTCTAGCCTGGGCAACAGAGTGAGACTCCAACTAATATATATATATGAGCATATATACAATATATATATATGCTCTTTGGCTTATAATATGCATCTTAATTCACTAGAAACTATTGCAAATATATTCTAACTTAATTTCAGCAAGTTGTAGAAACTACCTCTGTTTAGATTCATTTCCTCTTCCTTTTTGTATAATTATTGTTATGCCTATTAAATCTGTATATATTACAAACTCAACAACACAATGTTATAATTACTGGTTTATGTAATCTTCTGTCTTTTACAGAAACTAGACAAGAAAAAAGAGTACAAATATATTTTTAGAAGTGTTTTTATGTGTATTCATCTTATTTCCTATTTTTCTTTGTCTTCATATCTCCCTGTGGCTTAAAGTTACCACTAGTGTCATTTCCTTATTCCTGCATAGCTTTATTCCTATCTCTCTTCTTTGTGCTATTATTGTACTACATTTCTATGTGTTATAGGCCTACTGGTACAATTTTATAGATATTACTTTATGCAGCAGATCTTTAAATAAGTAAAGAAAAGAAAGAAATAGAAAAATGTAGTTTATAAACTAAGTTATGATGTTCAGCATTTCTCTGAATTGCTATTCATATACTTCCTACATTTTTCTTTTCATTCTTTATAATCCCTATTGCTCTGTCTTCATTTACACAGAGTCTTTTCTCAAATTTATTTTTCCCTCCTTTCTTCTTTATTTCTTTTGGAGACAGGATCTTTTTCTGTCACCTAGGCTAGAATGCAGAAGCACAGTCATTTCTCACTACAGCCTCAAACTCCTAGGTTTAAGTGATCCTCTTACCTCAGCCGCCTGAGTAGCTAGGGCTACAGACGTGTACCACCATGCCTGACTAATTTTTTAAGTTTTTTTTTTTGGTAGCGACAAGGTCTTTCTATGTTCCAAGGCTGGTCTCCAGCTTCTGGCCTCAAGGGAGCCTCCTGCCTCAGCCTTCCAAAGCACTGGGATACATATTACATATCCTCTCTTTTATTCTGAATATTGTACATGTAACTCTAGAATTTTCATTTGATTCTTTTTATAACTTATACATTTATAGTTTCTATCTCTTTATTGATATTCTTTATTTGATTAGTCATTGTAATAACTTTCTTTAATTTTAACAAAATATGGTTTCATTTGCACATATTTGTAATAGCTGCTTTGAAGTCTTACTAAATCCGACATTTGGATCCACTAAAAGGCAATTTCTTTTGTGTGCTTATTTTTCCTGTGTTTGAGTCATACTTTATGTTTCTTTGGATATCTCATAATTTTAATTTGAAAACTGGAAATTTGAGATAATATATCGTAGCCACTCTGGATATTTGGCCTACCCCTTTTTCTGGGCTTATTGTCATTGTTTTTGTCTATTGTTCATGTTATTGACTGGGCAAGACTAATTCTGTGAAGTATATTTTTCCTCATTTTGTAGCCTGTGATGTTTCTGCTCAGATTGGTTTGTTTGTTTTTGTCGTTAGACTGGCTTCCTAGGGTCTGCATACGTCACTTATTGGTCAAGGGTGCTTAAGCATATGTGTTCAGAGCCTGTAAAACACTTTCTAATTATTTAGAAATTTATTTCAAATTACTTTACTTCTTGCAATGACCCTGTGTGGTGTGTTTAGATGAATATTTTTGCTTTACACATTTGGAAACTGACGCTCAGTTATTATGTTAAATGGCGTCATTTATGTCATCCAGCAAAGAAGCTGCAGAGCAACTAGCCTTTGACCACATGCATAAGACTCTTTCAAGCTAGGTTCGGTGGCTCAGCCTATAATCCTGCGCCTTTGGGAGGCTGAGGTGAGTGGATTGCCTGAGCCCACGGGTTCGGACCTGCCTGGGCAGGCGAGACCTCATCTCTACAAAAAATCACAAAAAATTAGCCAGGCGTGGTAGCGTGTGCCTGTAGTTCCAGCTACTTGGAAGGCTAAGGTGGAAGGATTGCCAGAGCCCAGCAGGTCAAGGCTGCGGTGGCTGGGAGCAGCCACTGCACTCCAATTTGGGCGACAGTGAGACTCCAACTCAAAAACAAAAACAAAAACAAATCTCTTTCCATGATATCGTGTTGCTTTTCCAAGTGCAAACAAGTGAACTATGGAGTTTGTCAAAAAGTAAATGTTCATTTTTGAAATATGAAGTCTTGAACTTGTATATTTATACAAACCACAAGAACAATGCAGATGTCCCCTCCATCATGGGCTTAGACACTGACTACTCACTCTAGTTATTAAAATGTTTGGAGAAATTCAGCCATCTGTAGCAAGGTGGTATGTCTCTCTGGTTCTGAATGATATGTCTTCATCTGCCATGATGTTTCTACATCAGTATCTGTCCAACTTCTTGTGCTCTTTTTTAGTTCTGATAAAAGGAGTTTTTATAGAATTGTGGTATTATTCCTTATTATGCCTTTTTAGTTTACTGTGCCCAGGCCAACTCTCCTTTACGTACTTCTCTTTCTGCACTGTCCAGCCCAAGACATGTTTTTACTCTTGGTGGGCAGGGTGAATAGTTTTGCAGCATGTTGGAGTGATTATGATAACTCTTGTGTTTCCTTCAGCTATCATTCCAGCCTGAAAAACCTGTCTACCCTCCAGTTGATGGGGAGTTACAGGGAAATCAGGAACTACATCGCCATGATCACTGGGATCCTGAGTCGTTTGTTTAAGGAGGACGAAACTGCCTCTTGTGGCCAATGGTCACGAATACAGGATACATTCATTTCTACAGTCTGCAAATTAACTTTTTCAAATCAGGTATGGGCCAGAGCAGCCGGAGTTCAGTGTCTCTAAGTCTGTATCAAGTAAGAGGACTCGTTGGTGCATCTGGCAGGGGTTCATGCTTATGAAACACAGGCAAGAAATGACACTGGGGTCGGTGGGGGGTGGTGGCTTGACTCCCACACAGGGCTGTGGTCTCTCTAACCTGCTGATGTGTATCACAAATGAATGCTGCTACCCATAAAAGAGAATGATCCAAGTTGATTATCATTAAATAATTCACTGAAGTTTGTATGAGTAAAACTTATGCAAATCCAGTCTGATTCTATCTCATTAACAATTATTAACATTTATACCCTAGAGAGTTAAGTTCATGATGATGTACAACTTCTAAGGAAATGACCGTATGTTCACATGTTACTGTCCTTGCTCAGCTTTTTTGCAACTGCTATCTTATAATTGTCACTAGGGAATAGTCACATTTAAAGAACAACATATTTCATTACAATGATAAGATATTTCACTTGAAATAATATGTTTTCTTCCTCCATAATTCTCTCTGACCCCTTTTCTTTGTTTTACTTGGCTCTGGGTCCCTTATTTTCTCTTCCCTGGTATTGATTTCCTGGTGGGGTGTGCTGAGGGTGGCCCCAGGGCATTTTAAGGAAAGAGGCTGGACAGGGAGGAAAACAGGAGACCACAGTAATAGTCTCTCTAAAGGAGGTCTGGCCTTCAGTTAATAGTCTCTTAGCTGAAAAGCATGGAATCTATTCTGTTTCTACATAAACAAGCTATAACTTTAAACTAACTTTTCTCTTTCTCTTTTCTTTTTTTGCTGCTGTTGTTTCTTCTGTTCAGGAAGAAATGGTTAATTCTGTTCTTATACTGAAGGACCTCACAAGCTTCTCTAATAAGGTTAGTGCTATTTCTTTCCAAGTATATTTTTCTGCAAATTATGGAGAATATGATCAGTTATTGAAGACTATACTGTCCAGAGTTATGTTTTGACACTTAGATTGGAAATATGACTTTCTCCTAAGAATTTTTCTGAATGACATTGTCCATCTCAGATCAGATCATGGGTAAAGAACATACTTCCTTGGTATAGAAGTTTGGAAACCCAAAGTAGAAATGAATCCAAACAATTACTATCCATGCTAGAACTATTTTAGTCATTGTTCTTTATTGTGAATACATGGCATTGGCTTTTTCTGTCTTCACCTCTTCTATTTATCTCAAGTCTCTTGGCACCCTTTCCTCCCCTTCAGCTGTCGTCCTCACCTCTTCTATTTATCTCAAGTCTCTTGGCACCCTTTCCTCCCCTTCAGCTGTCGTCCCATTGTGTTGCTCTTTGAGAGGTGAGATGAAAGTCCATCAGAGTCCTTCATCTACCCTCAGTCTGCAGATGTACTCTCTCACCATGGACGAAATCTCCCCACTTCCCGCATGGACTCATCAGTGTAGGAGTCCCCTCCAGGCCCTCAAGTCATCTTAGTCTGTGACGGGTGTCCCCTGGCATCTGGCCATGCAGCCTGCATGGCTACAGGCAGTGATTCTACTCCTGCCCATTTTCCCTTCTCCGGTTCACCACCCTCTTTGCTGCCTCTTCCATTTCTCCCTCTCTGCTGGATACTCAGCCACATGCTGAGAATCTCACTTATTCTTTTAAAAATCACTCTAGTGAAACACATCCTCTTCCAGCTGCCACCTCACTTCTATGCTTCTCTTCACAGCAAAGTACTTAGAAGGTCAGTTCTGTGCCTGCTGTGAGCCATCCTTGCCATCTCTCGTGTATTTTGAACTATCAAAATCAGGCTTCCCTCCCCATTTCCAAATCGAAACTGTTCCCATCAGAGTCCCTGAAGGTCTCCATGTGGCCAGATCCACAGGGCACCCTCTGCTCATCGTTCTCTCCCCCTTCTGGGGACACACCCTTGTCCTGGCTTCATGACATGGGATCTTAGTTGGCCTTGTTGACCAACCCTTGTTGGCTCCTCTCCATCTACAGTTACGTGGTCAGGGTCTCAGGGTTTTGTCTTGGGTGTCCCAGAGTCTCCACCCACACTTTCTCCCCTGGTGATCTCATCCGGTCCTTTTACTTAAAATTGATATGATTATATATATATATTTTAAAAATACATTTTTCATATCTTCAACCCAAACCTCTCCCAAGCACTCCAGACTCATGCTGTAACTACCCACTATTGTTTCCATGATGGCGATAACTGCTCAGCCCAGCACATCAGGGTGGAGCTCCCTTCCCTTCTTTCCAACCTCATTGCTCCTCCTGCTTCCTTCAGCTCAGGACAGGGCAGCACCATCCACCCAGAATTACGTGTCAAAGCCCAGGTGTCACTAGAGAGTCCTCTCCTTTCCTCATCCATCCACGTATAATTTAGTCATGTCAATTCTTCCTCAAGAGCATAGCTAGAATCTTCCCATCTCTTCCACCTCTACTGCCCCCAGCTCTAATCTAAGCAAGTGCCATTTCTCATTCAGGTCAGGAATGTGTCTCACTGTCCTCCCTGCCTCCTCTCTTGCCACCTCATAATCCATGCTACAGATGGCAGCCAGAGAGTCATTTTAAAAGCCTGAATCAGTGTATGATATTCTCCTGCTTAAAACTTTCTGTGACTTCTTGTTCCATGTGTAATGAAATCCAAACATCTTACATGGCTGCATGGTTTGGCTCCTTCTTACCCTTCCATCTGCCTTTCCTGGCTTGTCTCTCCCTGTCTAGCCATCCTCTAGCAGTACTGGCTTGTTCCTTTTCCTCCTGTCCCCCCCCGCCGGCTGATCAAAGACCTTTCATTGGACTCTCAGCTGCGATGTTTCTGCCACAGAGAAGCCATCCTTGACCTACAATCTAAAGTCACCTCTCTTGCCATCATCTTCCTCAGTAATAGGAGCAGCTATCTCATCAATCAGCAGCTTCTCATTATTGCCGCTCTCCCCACTGAGAGGTAAACTCCATGATGGCAGATACTTTTTATTTCTCTCCACCGCAGAAATAGCCACAGCTGTGGCACATGGCAGAGACTCAGGAGACGTAAGGAATAAATGAATGAATGATGACTGGACAGCTCTTCACCCTCCTCCCTTCCCTCCTTCCTGAGGCTCACCCTTCTCATCATGAGTTTCTCTATTCCAACAACCACCAATCTAGGTTGAAAGGCCAGTCTTCCCTTGGCAACATAATCCTCTTTTCTTGTGTTAAGCTATCTTCAGAAAAAACACATCTGGTCATGTCACCTTTTGTTCAAAATATTTGATGGCTTTCTAGTAATTTGCTGATAAACCTGGATTGTTCTGCATATCTTACAAGGCATATCTGCCTGACTTCACCTTACTGTCTGCACCTCACCTTGTACAAGTCCCAACACAGCCAGCTTTGTGTTCAGTCACTCTTGATGTTCCTTACATCCTGAAGTATTTTATTTTTCCTAAACTTGGAACAGGCTACTTCTTCCTCTGAGAAAATATTATTTTCTCCTCAAAGGATTCAAATGCCATCTTCTCTGTGAAATCTTCATACAGTTCTAAAGGCAGAGTTCATTTTATTGGAAACAAATTTGTATATGACTTTGCTATAGCACTATAGCACCTTTGATTGGTGATCTTTTTTTTGCATATCTGTCTTCCAACTTTAGACTACTTAGTCACCTAAGTTAAAAACTGTATTAGTTAAAATAACATTGGCTGCTATAACAGATAACCCCGAAATCTCAGTGACTGCACACAAAAGAACACAAAAGAAGTTTGTTCTTCATTCACACACATTCCATAGTAGGTGTTTGGTGGGTGGTCCCCCATGGCGATTCCGAGACTGGCTCTTTTCTTCTCATGCCTCTAACACCTCTACTTTGTGGCTTCTTCAGTCAGGGGAAAAGAGCATGGATAAGGTACACTGCTTGCCGATAATGTAGACCTGGAAAGGTCATACCTCACTGCACTCACATTCTGCCTCACCTGGACTCGAGGGACTTGGGGAATGAAATTATTTCCCAAAGGTGATTCTACATGAGGTTTCAGAGGATGAATCTGGTAGATATCAAACCATACGTGCCATAGTCTCTCTCTCATGCATCTCTGAACCCCAGAGTCTGCCATAGTTCTTAGCTCAGAATAATAAATAAAACTGAATGTGATTGTCATTTCTAAAGTAACCATTTCTAATATTTTTGGCTTAAAAAGCGGACAGTATAAAGTGGGCGTGATATGTTCTTTAAAGCACTTGTTTTATTTTAGGTAAAATATTATTTTTTAAATTTTAAGTCCTATTTTGTTGGTAAGTTGCCTCATGTCTAAGGTTTTTAATCATAGTTTAAGTATATTCCCACATTTAGTTTAATTTTATTTTGGGTGAAAAAATTGATTTTTAGAAGCATTTCTTTTCTAATATATTTTTATTTATTTTAATAGCTTTAGGGGTACAAGTTATTTTTGGTCACATGGCTGCTTTTTATAGTAGTGAAGGAGTCTTGGCTCTTAAGTGTACCCATCACCCTCATTAGTGCACATTGTATCTGACAGGTAATTTTTCTTCCCCCTTCTTCCCATCCTCCCCTCTTCTGAGTCCCCAGTGTCCTTTATGCCATCCTATTTATGCCTTTGCAGAGTGCTAGCTTAGCTTCTACTTGTAAGTGAGAACATGTGGTATTTGGTTTTTCACTGCATCTGTGCCAACATCTATTTTTAAAAAAAAAAAAATAATGACCATTCTGACTAGTGTATCTTATTGTGATTTTAACGTGCATTTCCCTGATGATTAGTAATGTTGAGAATTTTTTTGTATGTTTGTTGATCACTTGTATTTCTTCTTTTGAGAGATATCTATTCATGTCATTTGCCCACTTTTTAATGGAGTTATTATTTCTTGCTATTATTTACTTTATTCTTGCTGATTTATTTGAGCTCTTGTAGATTTATTTGAGCTCTTTGTAGCTCCTAAATCTTGCTGACTTGAGCTCTTTAGTCCCTTGTCAGATGTATTTTTTGCAAATATATTCTCCCATTCTGTAGGTTGCCTATTTGCTGTGTTGATTATTTATTTTGCTGTGCAGATGTTTTTCTGTTTGTCTAAGTCACATTTTTGTTAAATAAGCATGACTAACAGAAAATAGAATCTCATTTCATTTTACTGGACACACATGTATTTAGCAATTACTAAATGTTATTAAGGTACAAAGAAGAAGAACATTTAGTCCTTGTCTTTTAAGCACTAATGAGCAAAGCTAAATATGGAAACAGATTTACTTAACTAAATATGCTAAGTCTATGATTAGGATAATGACAAAATTCTGCAGAAACACAAAAAGTAGTGAGGCTAAATTTGTTTGGTGGACATTTGAAGCTGGTTTTAAAAACATAAATAGGAGAGAATCATAATTTTGTTACATGTGATAATGGCATTGTGAACATGTTTTTAGAAAGATCATTGTCAGCACTACATAGTAATGTATTCATAGATTAAAAATAATATGAGATTTGTTTTAAATATTTTTTAAAGTTAAGTGGGAAATAAACGAAAAATCATTGCTAGTGATTGATCATTGTTAAAGTTGAATAATAGGCATATTATACTACTATACTATTCTCTCTACTTTGCGCATGTTTGAAAATGGTCCATGTTAAGAGCTTAGGGAAAGAGAGAGAAAGTAGGATTTTGCTAGGCCAGGGAAGGGTAAAGGTACTGGAGGCAGGGAGAACATGTAGGGCATCTGGAAGAAGCCTCAATTCTCTGAGTACAATAAGAATTTCAGTGTGGCTCAAGAATGGAAAGCAGATGGGTAGGTGATGGGGAGAGAAGGCTGTGGAAAGAGGTTGGGACTGACTTGTGAAGGGATTTGCAAAGTGGTTGTTGGGATTCAAACCAAGTAACAGCTTGAAGCATTAAAGGCTGTTAGTGACCATTAACTTTTCTTTGATCATTTTATGGGTCAGGAACAAGAATATAAGACAGCAAATTGCTACTTAGAAAGTTGGCCAATTATCACCTAGGATCAAACCTGGACTTGAATCCGGTTTTCTTGACCCCTCGTTCAGTCATTTTATTTCCCACTCATAGTGAAAGAGGCAAACATATATGCATCATGTGCTGTGAATCACTTTATTTACATCTTTTCTTTTTATGTAGCTGAGCTTTATGAGTGCAAGTCTTATCCTAAAATATACCCGGATGCTCCTTGCTCAAGACCAGTTCTCTGGGAGGTTTGTGGTTGACAAAGCATTGAGGCTTGAGCTCATTCTTCTCATATCCAGAGTCTGGGAAGTCTCTGAGCAGGAAAAATTGAGGGATAAGTATTATCTACATAAAGAAGGAGTGACAGTCATCTCGGATGTATTGTTAGTAAGTCATACTTTTTATACACCCATGAAAGTTCTGTGCTGTTTTCCTCTGCCAGGATGTTAACCTGTGTTTGTATTTGTTTCTCAAAACCCAAAGTAGAATCAGTTCCTGAAGTACTACGCTTATTGTTCTGGGTGGTGATTTGTTATTTGGAAATTTCCATTTCGAATTTTAAGTGTTTCATAGTAATATTGTAATATTTCCAGTAAAACTGTGTTTCTGTTTCATCCTCTTGTATTTTGGTAGATTTTCATTTGGGACATTTGGGACATTTGGGTCTTTAGACTCAGAAACATTATTTCTCAGGGTACCTTCTGCTTTTTGAGGACCAATGTGAAATAATGAAATCATTTCTTACATGTACTAATTTTAAAAACAGCTGTGCTGATACATAACGGCTATAAAAAATGCCAAAGTTTATTTCATTTATTTCTGCTCTAGCAACTTTGGGAAATTATCTCAGATTTTTAAACTTTCAACTTATAAAATGACCAAAGGTTTCAAGACGCAGCAAGTTAATAGAGGCTTTTGTCCTTCTTCTACCAGTTTATCATCCCACCCATCCAGTCCCATCCAGTACCATCCAGTCCCATCCAGTAACTGATTGGTAGTTACTGTAATGTTTGGGAAACTAGAAAGTAAATAGATACTCTGTCTGAACCTGCTAATAACAACCATCATTACTCATTAGTACACTTAGCAACATTTGTTGCATACCTACCCAGTGCTGAGCACAAAGGCCCTGTGCTCATATTTCTTGCTGAGTCTCCATGTTTTAAAAATAACCATGGCAATAAATCAAAAATTAGCCGGGCATGGTAGCGTGCGCCTGTCATTCCAGCTACTTGGAAGGCTGAGGCGGAAGGATCGCCGGAGCCCAGCAGGTCGAGGCTGCAGTGGCGGGAGCGGCCACTGCACTCCAATCTGGGTGACAGAGTGAGACTCCCACTCAAAAAAATAAAATAAAATAAAATAAAATAACCATGGCATAAAAACTCCCTTTTGATGGGCTAAGAATGCCCGAGAACATTCCAGTTGTTAAAGAATGAATAAAATGTCACAGAAATGTGTCAAAACAAGACAACTTTGTGTTTTGCTATGATTTGCCATTTCTATACTCGTACCAAAATCTTTGCTCAGGCAAATTAATCCTGTCTAAACTGAGAAATGCTATATTTTCTATTGTTTTCCCCCTTCCTTTGTCTGGATTCAAGACTATTTGCTCATTAGTTAGTTAACATTAGTCTCTCCATGCTCTGTGTTTCAGGGCTGTCTCTCTTTGAACCGCATTAGCACTGGGCAGATGGAGTTCCAGATCCTTCTTCATCACAACCCTCAGAGTTCTGTCCAGAGCCTGGGCTTTGCCCAGGTACATTTACCTGGTGACCTTGCTGGGCACAGTCCTGCTATGGCAGAAATGCAGAGCCAGTGCTACATTAGCCAGCTCGTACTCTTCAAGAAGAGCCCATATCCATGGGGACAGCCTCCTGGGCAGGTACAAGATGGCAGATGACCTTCCACTTCTAACTATTTGCAGAAATTGGGCTTCAGTGACAGAAAGAGAGACCAGGTTGGCACATGTGTGCCAGTTTTTCAGTTCCAAGAGAGGGGCCACTTACAATGTGTTGCTGTTCCCACTTCTCTTGGAAGATCAGTTTCTTCAGAAAAATCCTACCAGAACTGATGCTACTGGTGTCTGGGCCATTGGACCCCATTCCGTGTTTTCTGTGGGGTTTTCTAGCCTATTATCAGAGAACAAAAGGCTCAAGCAGGTTGGAGCATGTGGTGCAGTGATGATTCAGGCATCATGGTCAAGCATGATTTTTTTAACTTAGAAAAGTGTAGTTATTTAAAAAGACTTACTGCTGCGGAGGTGCAGTGAGAGTGATCTTTCAGAAGGCACTTGGTCACTAGGCATCAGGAGCTTCAACAATCTGGATCTTTTCATTATACTTAGGAATCTACACCATGGAAAAGAGAAAGGATTTATTCAGAGCTAGATGTTTTGTCTTTTTTATTTATTCAAAACAATTATGGTAACCCAAATAGAAATGTTCAACATGGAGTATCATTCCTATATAGTAAGTGGAAATTATGTCAATCAGGGAACTTTAATGACTTTGGAGGATTTCATGCAAAAAAAAATATAGAAGACTGAATTATCTGCCTAGTATGTGCTCAATGCATAGAAAAAGTGTGGTATGCAACTTTCTCACGTATGATTTATCTGAGCTATGGAGTTATAGGTAAGTTAGTTCACTCTTCTTTGTACCTTTTTATACCTTCCTGATTATCTACAATGAGCAGATATTTGTTCTTGTATGAGCTTTTCTCTCTCCTCTCTCTCTTTTGCGCTGTGGTCTCACTTTATCACCTAGGCTAGAGTACAGTGGCACAATAACAGCTTACTACAGCCTCGACCTCCTGAACTCAGGCTATCCTTCTGCCTCAGCCTCTTGAGTAGCTGGGACTACAGGCACATGCTACCATGCCTGTAGCATGTAACCTGGCTAATCATTGTATTTTTTGTAGAGATGAGGTCTTGCTATGTTGTCCAGGCTGGTCTCGAACTCCCAGGATCAAGCAATCCTCCTGCCTCAGCCTCCCACTGTGCTGGGATTATAGGTGTGAGTCATTATACCTGACCATGTATGAGCTTTTAAAGTAAAAAGCAAAAAATATTTTTAAAATGTTAAAATATATCAATTTTAATAAGAGTAACACAAAGGAAGCATCAAATTCATCTCAAATCCTGACATCCTAAGTAATAAAATTCATTTTATTTTCCTATGCAGTCCTCTTATACCAGGTACATAATTTATATAACTATAACTGTATTCTTTGGTTTTCTGCTTTTTATGCTTAAGTTTATGTTTTGCTGTGATTTGCTCTGAGATGGTCTTTGTTCCCCAAGATTGATGGATCTGTTGACGTCTCCCTCTACAACTGCTCCAGCAGAAGACCCATTAACAGACATTGGCTAAGGAAACCTGTGACAGTGGAGTTTGGGGAGGAAGATGACCCAGTAAGGAGAACCTTTCCCACCGTCCCTCTTTATTTAAGCTGTTCTGACTGTTGTTTAATGCTTTCACTTTTCCAAAGGCAAATTTTACTTAACTCGTTTTATTTTTGATAACAGGATAATAGGAGAAATAAAACAATGTTTGTATTGCTTTGGGATAAAGTGAATTTTCATCAGTTCATTGGACTTTCTGGAAACTCCCAAGAATCTCTACAGATAGAAATTGAATTTTCTAAGCCCATTGCAAGAGCGTTTCCCATCATGTTGCTAGTAAGGTATGATGACGGTGACAGCTAAGATGAGAATTAGATCAGAGCAAAACATATCATCCTTAAGAATGTTTTGTGAAAAAAATTAGTGACTTAAATTGTGTTTTTAAGGCAATAATGAGGCTCATTTAAATAAATTATGTCATATATTCTCCTGTCCAGATAGTAGACTTCCTTTTTTTTTTTCTTGAAGTTGAATTCCTATCTCTGTTATGCTTATTGGAGTAAAAAATATCAGAATTGTTAGCTCTCTGGGTCAAAATTCTTTTTTTTCCCCAAACGAAGAAAATGTGTTCAAAATTATTTATCTAAGGAAATTTGATAACTCAATCATCTTTCTCAGGGATGCTGTGTTCATAAGACTTGGGTGGGCCTCATTTTACAACTAAATTACATGGGAAGGCTAAATAAGTGAATATTAAAAAGATTCTTTGGAATCATACGTGAAAAGTGCTAAGAAACCACCAGTTTGCAAAGCTTGTGGTAGGTCTGGATGGACAAAGTCTTGATCATTTCTCAGAGTTCAGCTCTCTGACAAAGATGTTTACAATTTTGTTGCTGCTGATTGATTAGGTGGGCATGTCACCTGGATTGAGGGACACAGCAAGATACAGCAAGGGCTGTGTCTTATGCAGGTGCTATCCACATAGTCTTTTGCATGTGGCTCAGTCTCTACTTGTAGACTCTCATTCTACCAAATGAGCAAAGCCATTAAATGTATGAAAGTGTCTATTTGCTTAGAGTTTGGATTTTATCCTAATTCTTTGTCATATACAGAAAAGATAAATCAGTTCTGATAACTGTATTAATCTAGCTTTGTGTTTACTCTCTTTTATCTGCTAACAGGTTACCATAAAGAGTTAATAGAAACACAAACTGTGCACATGTGCTGTGGGTGCCCCTCCCTAGCCACAGGGAGCCACGTTGTTTCATTGCTACACCTGGTCTTTCCTTTTCTTGTTTTTTATTAGTTTTGTTTTTTTTTTCTTAAGTGAAATGATGGGTGAAAGTGTTATACAGAAGTGTTTATTAAGAGCTAGAGACCAGGTGGTGTTGCAGAACAAGCATATGGGCCCTTGTTAGTCCCATACTACCTCCTTGCAGCGAAAAGGGTATTTTGCACAAATGGACTAAAATTTTGGGAGATGTTTCACTGAAATCTTGGGAGAGGGAAAAAAAATGAAACATCATGACTTTTTTATCTTCTAGATTCTCCAAGAAACCTACTCCCTCTGATTTTCTTGTGAAAAAGATCTACTTCTGGGATGAGCAAATTGTACGAATGTATGTACCTGCTGTTTCACAGAAAGGTCAGTGGGCAAGATGTTTTAATTTTCAATTCTGTTAGATGATGAAAGCATCACCTATACCATATGTGTTATCCATGATAAAAACATCAGAATCATTCTTCTGCCTGCTTGGATACAAACCACTCCATAATGGGTAGCTCATGAAAACTACCCCATAATGACGTACAGTCCTTGCTATACAGCAGTGTTGGGATGGCACGCTGTTCACAACTCTGGACATTCTTAACATTATGGTGAGCTAAGAGCACACAGTCAAAAGTTAGTTAAATTTGTTATTTTTTCTGTGTGGAGTTTTGCTATAAATTTTGTATATAGGAAGGTTTACTGGTTTTTTTGCATGTAGTTTTTTTTGCATGCTAGGGCTTACTTTTATCCATTTATTATTTTTGTATAGAATTTATAAGACAATGTACTGTTCAAATGTTTAACCCGTATTTTAAAATGTATACTCAGAGCTAAATCTTGCTTTCGACAACCTTATCCCGCTTCTTTGTTCTCTCCAATTTTTTTTATAGGTAATTGTTTTTATTAGTTTCTTACTTATTTTTCCGATGTTCCTTTTTGGGAAAAAAAGCACACGCGCATTATTTCCCCTTATTTCTCACACCCTTTTGCATGTGCTTACTTCAATTACATATTTAGAAATTACCCAATATGTATTCATAATCTTCATTTTTTTTTTACTGCTACATGCTTCTCCACTGTACAGGTATATGTACTGGTTTATTCAGCCAGTCTCTTATGAATTCATATAAAAGACTTGTGTATGTACTGTGTTATCTTTAGGGGAAGGAATATATCTTCAAGTTAAATTCCTAGATATGCTATATTTGGGTAAATGGTAAAGGCATGTATGGTTTTAGTAAGTATTGTCAAATTCCCCTTTAGCAGTGTGTGACAATGCCTGTTTTCCCACAGCTTTGCAGCAGACTATATTTTTGAGCTATTGAATT
Source organism: Carlito syrichta (assembly GCF_000164805.1). NCBI lineage: Eukaryota > Metazoa > Chordata > Mammalia > Primates > Tarsiidae > Carlito > Carlito syrichta. Next base: position 235,334 of record NW_007250388.1, read on the forward strand.
TTGCCAGTCTTATCATTGAAAAATGATAATTTAAATATTCATTTTATATGAATTAAATTGAGTATTTTTCATCTATTGAAAGGCCATTGTCCACTTTTTTGTGAATTGTTCACACATACCCATTTTTTGTTGAGTTTATTTTTTCTTGATTTTAAGAGCTCTTTATATGTTAGGGCTATTTGTAGAACTTTTTATTTAGGTTTTGAGCCATAGTTAGAAATTAATTTCTTACATCCAGGTTATAAAAGAAGTCATTCATGTGTTCTTTTAGTACTTGTGCAGTTTTTTGTTGTTTTTTTTTTACTTTCACACTTGAGTATCTGATTGGTGTTTATTATTGTATATAGTATGAGGTAAATGCCTAATTCCATATTTTTACAAGTGACTAGTATCTGGTTGCCCCAAACCATTCTTTAAAAAGACATGGGAAATTTAAAATAAATAGAATTTTAATACATGTGCTTCAAAGCATAAAAATTATCCCAAGATGACAGACTAAAACCACATGGGTCATCACACTGCCCTTACCAGGATAGCTTCAGACTCAGATTATGCTGAAATTTGGCAGACAATTTGGGGAGAACCACAAAGTGGGCTTGAATGGCATCCGGCGGAACTGACTCAACCCTCTTCTGTCCTCACTAGTGTTGTGGGGTGACCTGTTCAAGGGGGACTAGGAACATATGGGGCACTAGAAGCACAGTTTTTCTTCCTAGTTTTCTGGCATTCCCCAGTGAAAATCAGCACCACGAGTTTTGACTGGACACATTTAATCCACAGTTTAAATGATCCAGGTACAGGAAATGGCCAGAATTGGATGTGCTCTTTCAAATCTTCATCTCCCACTCCTTGTCCCCACAGGTAGTAGACCAGTAGTCTGTCTGCTACTCTTAAGTTTGGAATGAAGTAGACCCTTCTACAAACTTCAGAAATAAACCTTGCTTATTTTTTTTCTTTTTAGATGCCAGTGTAGGGTATTTATCCTTATTGGATGCTGACTATGACAGAAAACCTCCAAACAAATACCTCGCTAAGGCTGTGAACTACACAGTACACTTCCAGTACATCCGATGCCTGTTTTGGGATAAGAGAGAGTGGAAGTCTGAAAGTTTCTCTCCACAACCAGGAACTTCTCCTGGAAAAGTGAGCTGCAGGTATAGACACAGTGTAGAGAAATAACCTGGGACTTTTTGGTGACTGCATTTCCTTTTGCGTTTGGCCCAGCCCCTGGTGCCTTTCCTGGATCTTGCCCTCCCATAAAACACTAGGGCACTCTTGGTGTGTCCAGGTCTCCAACCTGGGCCTTTATAGCCATTCTGTGTGTCAGTCTTGGCTCTCCCACTTTGGGTGACTCTAGAGGAGCAGAACTGGTTTGTAGATTGCCCTCGTGCCCCCACCCCTGGTGGCAATGTTTAATGAACGTCTGTAGAAGACGTGAGTCAGTGGATGAGTGACAGATGAACCCATTTGTTTTATTATCATAGAGATGATACGATTTGGGCATGCAGTTTGTAGTCAGGCAGGAACTTCTCCTGGAAAAGTGAACTGCAAGTGTAGACATACTTTAGAGAAAAAAATCTTGGTTTTTGTAGTGACTACCATTCCCTCATAAGCTCCTAGTCTGCCCAGAAGAATTTGTGCCCAGAAAAATTTGGGCACAAACATGAGCAGCCTTCTCGGGAATTTCTGGATATATGAGTCATGTCTGTAAATTAGAAATTCTTTATCGTTTAGCTGAAAAACTAACAGTTCTGTGAGAAGCTCAGTTAATTCATTTTTGTTGTCCTTCCCTTTTCATTGGGATAGTGATCAACAATTATTAGGCATATTTAGAAATAGAAACAGTAATTTCCTTTTTAAGAGCAATTAAACCATAAAAACTGTGTTTTGTGGTTGCCTGCTGGGAGGCAAATATGTCCAGATCATACCATATTAGTGCAATTCATGGCCATTTATTGCCTTACTTACGTTGTACTTTTAAATTTAGCTGATGCCATTGCTAGGAACACTGGTAATGACCCAATATCTTGCTTCAACATAAAATTATTGATTAATTTATTAATGCAGTTGTTCATCCTTGGTTACTTCCTACTCTGAGCTATGCACTTTTCTATGAGGCAGGAGTACAAAAATGAGTAACATATGGGACCTGCTCACAAGATAATGGGGGGAGGCAAGTTTTATTTTTAAAAAAGAGAAAGTGAGTGTTTATAGTGATTGTAAGGTAGTCATTACTAACGATGGGATGTTTTTAATGCCAGGAACTAACACTTGGTAAAGGTTGACAGAGTTTAGCAAGTTGCCAGGATCATTCACAGCTAAGCTGCAATTTGGCCCTGAGGATCTCCAACCGCAGCTGCACTGTGGAGGGGCTGTCACGTGGTCTAATGTGCTCCTGAATCTGGCATCTCAGGACAATCTCTGCGAGAGCTGCATCCCCCAACACTCAGATGGAAAGATACAGCACAAGAGTCCCTTGTTTCTAATATAGAATTTAGATGAATACTTTAAGCTGGGTCTAAATCATAAAGGTGTAATTATTGCACTTTGTCTTCCTTTTCACTCTCCCCTTAATTTGTACATCATGACACTGTGAGCAGCTGCTCTTAGCACTCATTCAGTATCTTAACCAGCATTTCCCTCCTAGCTACGATCGCCTTGGCGCGTACTCTGTCCTGAGAAGAAGGCTGAGTGCCAGTGTTGAAGTGAATGATGTTTCCAAGTTACAGAGGTAGGTTCCATTTTCTAAATCAAGACTTCCTGGACTTCATTTATCTGTTTTACTGTCCACCCAGGATGCCCAGGTAGAATTGAGTGGATGTATGAAATCCATCTTACTCACCATTTGTTTTTGGAAATATGGGTATTAATAGAGAACTATCTTTAGATATTATACAGTTGAATATTATATTCAGTGACATGTCTGTTCACTGATAGAGATTTGTAAACACAAGAAAGTCAACACACTTTTCTTTTAAGTTTAGCTTTAGTAGTGTGAGTTTGGTCAGTTGTTATGGATTGGGTTAATATCTGCAGTGTTGATACTGCCTAATTTGCCTGTCCCAGTTTATATTTGACAGAACCTAATATTTAATAGCGCCCTCTTTCTCACTCAGATGTGTTTCGTTTCAGATGATAAATTTAAAACTCACCCTATTTTTATAGCTTCCATTTTATATGAAATGACTAGATTTATAATCTGAAATATGGATAAATCAAGTATAAGTTTGTGTGGGCAGGGCTCTCCTTGTCTTATTCATCAGTGTCATTCTATGTTTAATACAATGCTTGGCCAAGAGCAAGCACACAAAAATATTTGGTAAATATTTATCTAGGGCAAAGTCTGCATTTTCTGGGGTGTTGAGTGTTAATTTTTTCCTCCATTACTTTCATGTAATAGGAAACTCTACCTTGTTTAATAAATCATATTACTTTGTAGACTAGTTGGTGTCTCAGATAATTAGTAAATAAGATGTTAATTACGAATGTAGTAGATGCTGGGCCTAGAGAAGGTCACCAGCCATTCCATGATCAGGGCCTCGGCTGTGGTTTCTGCAGCATTGATACCCTTGTTGATGAAGGGTGGGGACTGGAGAAACCATGGGGGAAGCAGCCCTGAGGGATGTCCAGACAGAAGATACCCCTTGAGGTCAAATAGGGGCAGTACAATCTGGGAGACTTCAGGGCAGGCCAGAGCTGGTGGGGCGGGCTCCAAATGGGTTCTGTCCCATAGGGAAGAAGTGTGTCAGGCAAGAATCCAAGAACTGAGTCCAACCCTCAGATGAGGTTGCAAAGCAGCATGGCAGGGGATGGGAGGGCAACAGGCACACACAGCATAGGCCCCTGTGCCCACCCTCTCAGATCCCATCAAAGGTTTGTAAGACTTGAGTTAGCTCGCATTCCACACAGAGGCTTGATGTGAACGCCATTCTGTGAATCTGCTGTGAGAGATCAAAGATCTCTCCCCAGCAAGGTGAGCACCTGGAACCACGAGTGGAGCCTGTAGTTGGGGAGCAAGCTGCATACCACAGGGGCAGGTGGGAAGCTGACGCAGGGTCCCTGCAATGTCTCCCACATCTCCTGGCCTTGTCCTGCTTGGCAGGGGGATAAGATTATTCTGGCACCTGCATGCTTGAAGCATTTTATATATGTTATATTGCTTCACTTTTAGCCTGACAGTGAACTGACACTTTTTAAAAATTTATTTATTTTAAAGATGTGGGGTACAATTCAGGGTTAGGTATATAAACACTGATCATGCAGGCACCCTTGTTGATGAGGTATGCCCCTCCCTCCCCTAGCAGTTTCCCTCAACTGCCAGTCACACCCGCCCCACCGCCCCTGACAGTTTTCCACTACTGCCAATCGCTTTCTCATGGCATTATAATTATTCAAGTTCCATGAGTGAGAACACATGGAACTCAGTTCTTTGTTTCTGTGATAAGTCACTGGGTATAATCGACTCCAAATCCATCCAAGTTGTTACAAAGTCCATATATCTGTCCTTCTTTATGGCTGCACAATATTCCATTGTGTATATGTACCACATTTTTTAAATCCAGTCCAGCTTCAATGGTCAACACAGTTGGTTCCATGTTTTTTGCTATTGTGAATAGAGCTGCAACAAACACGTGTGCAGGTATCTTTTTCATAGAATAATTTGAGTTCTTCCGGGTATATTCCCAACAGGGGAATTGCTGGGTCATATGGAAGGTCAAATTTTAGATTGCCACACTGTCTGAGACTGACACTCTTATCCGTAGTTCACAGTGAAAGTTCCTTAGACCCAGTATGGCACAGCTTCCTGGCACAGAGACTGGTTCGTTACCAGGCTTTTTTTTTTCTGGAGTCCATGCTTGTGGGATGCTGGTCACTAGGCCATGGAGCAACACTGTGCCTTCAAAACCCTCTTGACACAGCCTCCAACATGTTTGAAAACATGTTGGCAAATCCTAGCAGGGGTTTGTTTGTGTGTTGGGTACGGGGCAATCAGTTTTTCCCAAAGGTTGATTTCCATAAGTAATTCTGTCTCCCTTTTTATTTACAGTCACCCAGAAAACCTGCTTCCTGGTATTTGTATTGTGGTTTTTATGATTTTTTATGGATTTCTGGTTACTAAATGTAGACAATTAGATCATCATGAAAAAAAGAAAACTGGTTATATCTTTCTGCAAGAAGACACCCCACCCAGCCACCAGCCATATGCAGTTGTCATTGACACCAGTTTCCGGTCTCCAGCCAGTTTTACCTCAAAGGTAACTGGAGCATCCTGGGGGTGTCCTTTGGTGGTATCTAAAAGGTGTCTACAAGTGTGAGGGAAGCACTGGAAGTGGCAGTTCGACACATCAGCTGTCCCATCTGTCACCTGTCACTTCGGCCCCTTCTCATTGCCAGGGCTCTCCTGCCCTTTCCACTGCCCTCCCTCGACCTGCACATCTGGCAGGGTGGAAAGTAGAACTCTTCATTTTCCTTAGTTACCAGCTAGAATTCCTTCTCTTTCTGTCTTCACTGTGGAAGGCAACCCAGAAAGATGTTTTCTGACTCTGAATGTATCTTTGAGACTGAGAACCAAGATGTTTTCTTCTGAATTCATGGGAATCCATTACCCACTACCCAGAGCATATGCTGTGGTTGTCTCCATTGAGATGCAAAAGGATCTTCAGTCAGATAATGAGAACTAATAAAAATGCTTAACTGGATTCAAAATTAGAAAATTATCAAAATCGTCTTTATAAAACAGCAATAACTATTTATACCATGCAATTGAAAACAAGACCCTTTCATCACAGTCTCAAAATGGTAGGGGCTTAGAAGTAAATTCACCAACACCACGTAAAGACCATGATGGAGAAAACTTGCCCAATATGCACAAAAGATCTAAATAAAGAACTTTATTTATTCATGGATAGGAAAATTATTTTACCTTGATCATTTCTCCCTAATTAATCTGTAGTATTTAATAATAATGATGTGAATTGAGTTTCTTATTATACCCACTTTATATTTGAAAAACCAAACATAAAGAGGTTAAGTTTAATGAAATCCACACATAATTCCAGGAAATTATTTTGTGAAACTTGAAGAACTGATTCTGTAATTCAGTTGTAAGAGAATACATGAATACATGCGAATTACAAGGCTAATTCTGCCAACTCTGATGAAAAGAACAGGGCGGGGGACCCTGAGCAGACATCTTGCTTATTCTGAAGTTGTAGTGGCTGAGATAGTGTAGTGATGTCAGGAAATGGATTCCTGGGGCAGACTCCAGAACCAGTACTGAGCAAGATCTTGCAAAGCAGGAAGGAAAGGGTGGACCATTCCACAAAATATTTTGGGATAATGGCTATCTTTGTATAAAGGGTAATATTACATTTTTAAATATGCACAAAATAAACTCCAGAGGACTAGAGATAAAAAGGTGAAAAAATATTTAGAAATGACTCAAAGAAAATATATACTTTGTGAAAGAGAAGGATTTCAAAAACAAGAATAAACGATCTTTCTTAAATGAAAGCTTGATAAATTACACTGCATCAGAATTGTACATTTCTATGAGACAAAAGACACCAGTGAGGAGTGTCAAGTGCCGTGTTGGCCTCCACCTTCCCAGGGCCTGCCTGCAGTCACATGGATGTCCCCCCAGTGCCCACCAAGCCAGGACCCAAGCCTGCTCCAACATTTCCTCACCAAGCCAGAGGGAGGAAGGTGGTGCACCTTCTCTGTGTTCTCCAGCCCTCTTGAGAAAATAAATGTCTTCTGAATCCCAGTTGGGATCTGACTTTTCTGGATCAAATATGTGCGAAACTGGCCAACCCTACTAGGCTCTACTTACAGGGCCCTCCTGTGGGTGTCTCCAGGAAGCTAGAGCCTGGGAGGGGTTATGCAGGCCACAGCAGCGGCTCCCTGTCATCCCCTCAGCTCCACACTGTGGCACACCACTGTCAAGGTGGTTTTGTGGAGGATGGGAAGGGTGAGGAAGTTCTTGCCCAGCACTGCCTGGTGTCTGTGAATATGCTGAGCTCTTGCCGTGTCTTTGTTTTGAGGTTTATATTGTTTTATGTGGTGAAAATGGACTTTCAGAAACCAAAGAACTCTGCTGTCCAGAGAAGCCCCTGTTTGAAAGGAACTCCAGACACACCTTTATCCTGAGGTATTCCAGAATATTCTGACCACACGACTTGGGCAAGGGAGGCCAGTCAGAATTGGTGTAGCCTTAACACAAATCCAAAAAGCAGAATGCATAACATTGGGCCCTAATAGGGAGTGTTGATTTATATGCAAATAATTTTATGAAGTATTTTGCGATTTGTTATTTGGAGTAGATTAAACAGCATGTTAATGTAAGAGGAGGAAGGAAGGAGGGAGAGGGAGACTTACTGATTTTACATGTTGGTAAGTTTCATAATTGCAGTGTTTTCCATGCCAATAAACCTGCTTAAATTAATTAGGTTCACCCCAAGTTTGGAAGAGCAAGGATACAGAGGGATGATTGATCAAAATAGGAGTACACAAGCACCTGATATTTCAAAAAATGTGAAAGTACTGGACTAAATTATTTTTCTTTCTGGAAAATTTCATTTATATTTATTAGCTTGGAGTAGTGTGTCTTCATCAAGAGAGAGAAAAGGTTAACTTTGGGTTAATCTGTGACAGACGCAAATACATTAATGGGATTTGAGTGACTTTGGTTTAGGGAAACTGATGGACATTGAAGATTTGTGTACAGGATCACTGTGCTCAGTGCGATCCCTGTCTACTGGCCATGTTCTAGGAGCCTCCCATGTCACTGCACATCAGTTATCTATTGATGTGTCCTATCTGCCCCGGGTGGGCCATCAGTGACTGAGGGCGGGCTTTGGGGCTGGTGTGTGAGGGCCACGCCACCCACACACCTGCCTGAGATGCTATTATGTGTGTTGCCAGCACTCCTGCCCAGCTGGGCCCACTCCAGAAGATCCACATCTGGCACGACAGCTGTGGGCCTTCCCCGAGCTGGTTCATCAGCTACGTGATGGTGAAGGAGCTGCGTACAGGACGGGGCTGGTTCTTCCCTGCCCAGTGTTGGCTAGCTGCAGGCAAGCGTGATGGCCGAGTGGAGCAGGAGCTCACCTGTCTGCAATCAGGGCTCGGCTTCCGGAAGGTAGGCCCTGTCCAGGTGGCCTCCCGTGGCGTACCTGGCTAATCAGTAGACACTAAGCCCAGTTCTGTTTCTCTTGTTACAGCTGTTTCTTTAAACTCTTCCAAAGTGAATATGCTCTTTTCTTAGCTATCAAGATATCCATATCTTAAATGATGCATGCATTAAGTGGCCATCCAAGCATGCATTAAGTACCTTGCCAATTATTAATTATCGTATTATGCTCTTCTTTTTTTAATTGTAACTGTAATAACATTTCTGGAATTTATGGTTGCTGGTGGTCTTTGGTGTCTAGAAGGCCCCTAATTAAAGACTTTTCAGTGTCATGAACTACCTAGATAACTATCCACAGACGTGGTCAAGGCCAAGATGACAAGAGGTGGTAAAAAGTGACAAAACTACTGATAGTCTACAAACTGACTGCAAGTTTTGAGTTTAGCATGTGCCTTTACCTCTTTCCCTATATAAGAACATAGTCTATACAGTTGTAATAATGATGCTATGCATTTTGCACTTTCTAATTCAACATTTTAGAGTAGATCTCTTCATGAATTGTCTTTAAAAGCATTTATAAGCCATGTAATGGCGCCCTGTGTGCTGTCTTTGCTTGAGTTTCCACCTGTTAGGCATTTACAATTTTCTTTCATTTATCACAGTAGTAGTTTTAGGAAACACGTTTATTGTGACTCTGTGTTTCTGGTGAGTCATCCCTGAGGCTGGGTCTCCAGCAGCAAGAGCTCAGTCGGTGGTAACATTTCCCCTCTGTCACTAGATCTTGTCAGTCACTGGACTTTCTTTCTAGTCCATCCTGGTGAGAGCACCAGACTCCCGCCCCTGGCATCTTCAGGCCTGACAGAGCTAAATTAGTAAGAAACACGATCACAAAGAATTGGAAACAAGTTTTCAATCAGTCACTTCATGCAGAAATTCTTTGACATCTAAAACTGAAGGGCTGATTCAGCTGGGACTTTCCCTTAGACAGTTGTTTCCATGTGAGAATTGACTAATGATTGTCTAACTGTAGTTGACAATGGGAGTCATACAGTGTTTATTCTCCAGCGAGACCTATTTGTTGCTTGAGAACGATTTGTGAGGAAACTGTACTTACTAATTTAGTCATCTATAAGCCCAAGCAGCTGTGTTCTATGATCACTCATCACTTGATCACTTGTTGGCCAGTTTATTTACATTAAAATGATAGAGTCTCATTCTGTCAAAACTGTTTTGCTGGTATTTGCTTTTGTATTCTCATATCCATAGTATCAGTTCTGTGTATAATTTTTTTTTTCCTGGAATAATGTTGAGTATCCATTACTTAAATTGAATTGGAACTTAAAATTCCTAAGCAACTTTATCACCTGCTGCATGGCAGACACCATGTGGGCTCCCGAGGACAGAAGTGAACAGGACACGGTCCTACTCTCGGTGCACTGAAAGCCCAGTTGAAATTAACTGTGTTGCTTTGGAAAGTGCTGAGAGCAAGGGGTTTTTAAAAGTTTGTTAGGAACACAAAGGAGAGAATTGTTAGAGGCTCTAAAGAGAAGGTCTCATGAGCCAGGCTGTGAAGGCGTTTGAGAGCCAGACACGTGAGCAGGGGAGGGGTTTGTCCCAAAGCTCAGGAAGCCCCAGCAGAAGGTCGGAGTGGGCTGGAGTTCAGCGTGTTGGGAGCCTGGCGAGAGCGAAGGGCTACCGAGAAGGCAGAAGAGGAACCAGCTGGGTCAGGCCTTGTCTGGTGGAGGGCATCCACCCTTCTGCCAGGATAGAGAAGCCCCCAAAATGGGGGGGTCTGCTTAGAAAACCACTGGTTATCCACCAGGATTTCACTCTGTTCACGTCGATGCCTGATGTCCTGGAACACGTCTCTTGCTGGTTTCTGTTTCAGCTTTTCTATTGCAAGTTCACGGAGTACCTGGAGGATTTCCACCTCTGGCTCTCAGTGTACAGCCGGCCCTCCTCCAGCAGCCACCTGCACACGCCGCGCCTCACTGTGTCCTTCTCCCTGCTGTGTGTCTACGCGTGTCTCACTGCGCTGGTCACTGCTAGAGAGCAAGAGCAGGTGGGAGGCCTCGGCTGTTCCTCACAGTGGCTTCCAGAGCCCAGACATACCGTGTGGCACTTCTTGGCTGAGGAATGAGCAAAGTTAATGGTCCTCCGTGAAAGGTTTAAATCCAGGGAGGCAACCTCAGCTGCTGGGAGAGTCCTGTGGGGGATGCTGACCTGGGAAGGAGCTGGGAGGGCCTGCAGGGTGTGGACTGAGGTTGGGCCAGTACAGCCCTACCTCACCAGGCGCTGGTTCAGCTGACACTGCCGTGGGGGAGCTTGAGCCCACAGGGGCCACATAGCAAGGCTTTTTCAGAGAGGTTGACAGCCTGGGCTGTCTTCTGAGAATGCGCCAGGGTTTTGTTTGTTTGTTTGCTTGCTTTAAGATTAGCAATTCATTCAGACTGAAAAATCCTCTGGCCAAAAGAACAGAGAACAGTTCTGATGGCCACATTTGTCCTTGGGATGCCAGTTTTCACTGGCAACTCTGGTCTGATTGTTCTTCATGAGATGTAGAAAACTAATTCTAAATCAGTGCCAGCAGTTAAATGGAGACCCTCACGGGAGCTCATGCCTGTGATTCCAGCACTTTGGGAGACTGAGGTGAGATGATTCATTGGGCCCAGGTGTTCGAGGCTGCAGTGAGCTATGATGGTGCCCTTGCCCTCCAGCCTGGGCAAAAGAGTGAGATCCTATCTCTTAAAAAAATAAAAATTAAAAAAAAAAAGGAAACCCTACATTTCCTGAGGAAAAAAAGTCAGAGATGACTTTCTAGGGGAGGGTAAACAGGCTTGTTTTTTAAAAAACCTCAGGGCCATTCGTGGGCCCATCCCTCTGGGCTCACATGGCCCACTGTGGCTGGAGAATGTGATAACAGGGTCTGTTTCAGAGGTGAGGTCTGCAGTCTGTCCATAGGATAGCAGGGTATGGTGGCCCCTTACACAGCACCAGGTATCAGAGAGGTCTGATAACAGCTATAGATTGGTGAAATTTTTTTTAGAAAGGATAACGTGTGTGGAATTTGCAAAAGAATGATAAAGAAACAGCATCAAGAAGCATGAAGGAACAGCTCTGTCCACCCGGGAAAAGGTTGGGGTATACTGTCAGGAAACCTGAGTAAGGCTTCTCCTCTGTGGTCCACAAGTTGTCTGACCACTTCCCTCTGCTTGTCAGGACCTTGGGGATATTGATGCCTTGTGAGATTATGGCAAGGGTTGAATCAAGGGAGCACATGCCTGGAATAAAGTGGGTGTTCAGCAATCATTTGTTCAATCCAGAAGGATTTGTATAGGAGGAAAGCTAAGTGATTTATTGTATTTTTATTTTACTCTTGGGATGGAAGGGCAAAGATTAACGAATAGAGCATTTGATTGAATTTAATATATATATTCACATTAGAATATTTGTAACGACAAACGACCGTGCATTTTAAGTTAGACCCACCAGGTTGAAGTCATGACTGCTGTTGGATTGTTGCAGCTTCCATTGGATGTTGGCCCCACCGTCACCCTCAGATCCTTTGGTGCGGGTCTCCTGTGCACTCTGCTGGCTTCTGTGGGGGCCCAACTCCTGTCCCTGTTCTTCAGGCTCTCCAAGGTACCCATGGCTTGTCTCCTGGCCCTGCCCTCCTGGGTCGTACATCCTCATTACCCCTTCTTGCTGGGGAATGCCCCCTGAGCCACTTCTCTCCCACTGCAGGAAGCCCCAGGGCCTTCCCTGGCCCAGCAACGCCACCTCCTGGGAGGAGGAGCACAGACTGAGGACACTTGGGGTGAGTGGGCATTTTTTTAAAAACTTGGAAGCTCGCCCATTGTGGCTGATCCTTTGGGGCCAGTCTACTGGGCAGAAACTGTATCTCCTACTTTCAGTTTGCACTGCTTATTACAAGTAAAGTTGAGCATCACTTCATGGATTCAAAGCCAATGTATTTTCTGTGATCTATTTCGTTTGCCCAAATTTATGATAATCTCATGAAATCCCTTTTTTTCCTGAGGAATTTCTAAGTGTTTTTCACCCTTTAAGTAAACTAAGCCTTTGTCAGGTGGGTAGTGAACACTTTTTCCAGTTGCTATTACAATTGGAGTTTATTACTTTTAACAAATTTTTATATTTGCATTTGTCAATATTTTCTCTTAAGACTCTTTTTACTTTTTAAATGAAATATTTTTCTCCAGCTGCTATTTTTCACTAGGATGGTTGTGAGTGATTGTCTAAGCCCATACCAGGATGGCAGTTAATAAGGCTTCATTCTAGCCTTGTCCTGTTTCTCAGAAAGACTCATTCTGGAGAAGTCTGGAAGAAAGAGTATCCCTGGTAAACCTTAAAGGTACCCTGGTTTAGCATCATATATCTAATTTTTTTTTTCTTAAATCAGGGCCTAATTCCTGCAGAAGGATATCAGATGCACAGGAGTCATCCAAGGTAAATCAGTACTTATGTGCTTTAGTTAATTCTCTGGCATAAAAGTCTAACAATTGTCTTTCTCTGGCGTGCATCCTCCCTTGGCTATGGTATGGCCACAGATGGGTCAGGCCCAAGGCAGAATGTAAAAGATCCCTGCAAGACCTGCCATGCTGGCCAGGCAGGTCCTCCATAGAGGAATGACCATTTCCCAAGATGCAGGCCACAGCAGGCTAGCTGTCCAGAGAGGGTCAGGGAGGAGTCTCAACAGAGGCCAGGAACAAGGGGGAAGACGGTGCAGTGCAGCAGAATGGGGAGAGCCCATATATATAGTCAATACAATACTGCAGGGCCATGGGAGAGGCACTGGGAAGCAGCAAGGCAAGGGTGTTTGCTGGGCCAGCTCCCTCTCCCCTCATGAGGAGGGGTACTCACAGCTGCCCCAGTGTGGGGAGCTGCATTCCAGGTCTCAGAGGCCTGTGACGTGGGCAATCGAAGGGCAGTTTCTAGTGGTGCAACTGCAGCATCCCTTGGTATTTTTACATGTTGGACTTGTGTGACTGTACCCTTCACTTAGGTGGAATTCTTCTTTGTGGGGCATGTGAGGACATACAATTTCCTGTGTTTTCCAGTCACTAACTCCCTGCTTGACAGCTCTGCCACTCCTGTTCCTGAGCATGGTGCTCTCAGTCTCCTGCTCAGAGCACAGTGCATCCCTCAAACCCCAAACACCATGCTGGGGCTCTACACTCACCACTGTGGAGTTTTTGCTCAATCTGTTTTTCTTAGCAGGATTCTCTCCTCTTGTACCTCCCAAAGAGTAGAATGCAATCACCCTGACCACCACATGGCGCCACCATTAGGCTGTGAGCATTGCCCCAGGGCATCCACTGACCTTTGCAGGGTATGAAAGAAATGGCTCCTGGGGACTGCCTGTGCCTCCACCCTCAGAAGTCAACAGAGGACTGAGTGCAACATCCCACCTGTGCATATCTGTCCTCTGAGAAGGTAACAGACTGCACAACTGTTGAGCCCCGCCCATGGAGACATTAACCTTGGCCTGACCTTGTCATTCTAGCGTCCTGCCTCAGCCATTCTCTCTGGAAGTGCCAGGTGTCCGAGGAAGGCAGCAAGCAGTGATAGCACAGCCTGTCTACCCACTGAGCTGGAGGCCTGTGGGGCTGGCCGTGGCGAGACTGTTCTGAGGATGAAGGGTCACTGCTATCTTCCCCATTCACAAGGTAGCATCAGTCATGTGGCTTGTAACGTGCAGCCCCCTTCCTGCCATTCAGCATTAGCCTGCAGTTGTCAAGAGAGGCAGGGTGGGCGAAGCTACCTTTGGACCAAATATCACTAAATACTAGTCTCTAAAACCCAGACATCCAGCTTAGTTCCAAAGTCTTTGTGGTTTCTGGCATTCACTTAACATAGGTTTGGTCAGATCTTTTAAAAAGTCAGTAATAGACTCTTAACTTGTCTTTAAGCATTCTGGAGTTTAAAGCTTTGCATTTTGGATACTAATTAGAGTGAATAATGGCCCCAGATTCCAGTTATGCTGAAAGCTCAGCAGTGAGCTGGTAGAAGCAGGGAGTTACCCAGGAACAAACAGAGCTGTGCAGACGGGTCCCAGGAGGGCGGCCAAGCCCATGTCAGTCACAGCCAAGAGGGAACTATGCTGGGCGTGGCCCAGGGAGGTGGGTTTGAGGCTGCAGGGATCTGAGACCCCATGATGCATTTGCACATAATTTTTTTGAGTCTCCAAGTCAACCCAAGTCGTTGGGGCTGGGTTTGGGTACCAGAGGGAACTCTGTCCTATAGGACAGTGGCTGGAAAGGTCTGTACTTGCAGCCATGTCTGATTGGACCCATGCTGTGTTGCACCTGACACACAGTGGGGCACAAAAAGGATCCTTTCTGAGTGCATGAGGCCTTTGGCAGGTGAGCCTTCAGTGCCAGCACCAGGTATCAGCTGCAAACTTGTCCCAAAGACTGGCCACCCTCCATAACAAGCTGGACACGTGGCTTGGGCTTAAAGGGAGTGCTCAGAAGCACAAGGCTCACCCTAGCAGACCAGACACCAATGAGGCTGTGGAGAGTAGAAAGCGTGGCTTAGGACGGCTACTGTCCCAGCTACAGCTCCATGGTCTTTGATCTGTGTTTAGCAAGTGTCCTTCAACTGGCATAAGACCAGTTTCCCAGTGAGAGTCCTCAAATCTACTGAAACGTGTTGTGCTGCCCTAGGCTGACATGGCATTCTCTCTGGGTGTGCCCTCACTGGGACTGAGCTCTAACAGCAGTCACAAGAAAATGGGGCTCTAGGTGGCTCTAGACAGAGGCTTAAAGGGGAATGGGGTAACCCCTGTGGTCCTGTGTGTAGCTCTGGGGAAATTACACAGCAGAGAGGGAAGGATGGGGACTGTAGGGGGTGAGTCACAGTCCCTGTCCCTAATGGCCTGGAGACTTGGTCAAATCAGGACACATGCTGTGGATTCCAGGTTGGCCTGTAAGTCATTTGGGATCTGAAATGGAAACTAGTCCCTCCACCTCTAATGTTGGGGGTCTCCCAGTGGGTTTAGGAGTGGAGGTCCCCAAGGATCTGCTGAGGGCACTGCAGGACAGGCAGGAGTTTCTTCTCACCCATCCCTACCCCAGCCCCTCAGGTGACCACCTAAGTCCCAGCTCAGTAGTCAGGTGAGAGGAGCTCCCTTGTACTCAGCCTGTGTGTTCTATTCAGGTACTCTGTGGATCAGATGAGGCCTGCTCACATCAGGAAGGGCAATCTGCTCCACTCAGTCTGCTGATTCAGATGTTATTGTCCTCTGGAAACAACCTCTCAGACACCCATGATGTTGCTTGACCAAATGTCTGGGTACCCTATAGCCCAGTCAAGTTGACTCATAACATTCACTAACACACTCTATGGATGGAGATGTCGAAGTCTGTTAACCCATCTTGTCTCTGTCTGTTCTTCCTCAGTGCCCTGGTGGTCAAGAACCCATCTGCTTTGGCCAGGTTCTGTGGCATGGGTCATTTGTGGAATGACTTCCCTGGCCTGTGGCTTGGGGACAGGGTTTGTAGGCTACAGGTGAGTAGTCAAGGTTTTCAAACATCCCCAGGTCTTTGCATAGAAAGTCTAGCATTTGTGTGGAGATCCTTGCATTTCTGAGAACTTATCAAATGCAGGCTCCAGATGTCACTAAAGTAAGTCCCCTACATATAAACCTTCAAGTTGTGACTTTCAAAGATATAAATGTGCGTTTGCATGTCCAATCACATAAGTTAGTTCACATGTCTGTCATACATTGTCATGTGCTGTACTGTAAGACTTAAAATGGTTTTTGTTGTTTTTCTAATGCATTATTTGTGTGAAAAGTATTATAAGCCTTTAACAGTACAGTATTATACAGCCAATTGTATTAGTTGCATACCCGGGATAATCTTGTTGGACTTGCAAACAAATTGGACTTACAAATGCATTCTTGGAATGGAACCCATTCGTATGTAGGGAGCTTATTGTATTGCTGTTTTCTCCCCCACTTCTCCTTCCCATCTCCTGGGAGTAGAAGGAATAAAATCATATGCAAGCCCAAAGAGGGCTTGGCCCAGCCAGCTCTGTGATGATAGTGGGCCTGGATGGAGTTTCAGGTATTAAATAAGTTGCCCAACCCCTACCCAAGGAAGGAAGGACCCCAGCTGCTGAGGGGGGCAGGCTGTGAGCTGGGTACACTGTCATCATCTCCTATCGTATGAAAAAGCATGTGCCTGCCAGACAGGCACATTATGATGCAAGAATCACAGATACTGATTCTCCTCCCCTTTTCCCCTCCCCCTGCCACCCCAGCAGTGCTGCACCTCTGGCTCCCGTGTAGCTTGGGCCCACCGTTGGGTACCCCATGGTCATTCAAGGTGACTCCATGGGCCTCCATCCTCATAAGCCACAAAGAGCAGCTGCAAAGCCGAGGCCCTTTCTTCCCACCTCTTTCCTTTCCCCAAGTTGAGGGGTTGAATCACCCTCAGAGGATGGGCAAGGTACTTAAAATCTCCCTCTGCCTCAGTTTGCTCATCTGTAGACTAGGGATATCAGAGCACTTAATTCATAAGTCTCAGGGGAATCAGTCAGTCCTGTCAGCATAGTGCCTGCACCCACAAAGGGCTCTATCAATGTCAGCGTCATTTCTTGCTGCCCTTATTATTATAATACCCAGACCGCTTTTTCTCTCCTCTCTGCACTCTGCTCTATTCCATCCATTGTTGTTTTTCCCTTTCTCTTTCCCACTGGGCAGCTTTGGCCCGGCGCAGTGTGTGCAGTGGCTACATCTGCTCTCCCTCTCCGTGATCTGCTGTGTTTTCATCACCCAGCCACTTATGGTAAGAAATGCCCTTCACGGTAGAGGTGCCTTCCCACAGCAGGGAGCCTGGAGGAGAGGGGAAATAGTGGCTTCATTTTGGGAGTGTATGATTTTTTTTATAGCTTGATTTAAGACGTGGTGAGAAAGAACTAGGAGTCAGGCCCTGTGCTAAACTCCACATGGGCCTGTTCCTTACTCCTCAGAAAAATTCCCAGGGAATGAACCATTTTAACACCCTTGTTTTGCTTGAGGAAGCTGAGACTCTGCAAACATAGGTCCACCAAGTCTGCAGGTGGATGGGCCAGGAATCCCAGACAGGGATGTTGATGTCTGTTTGAAACTGGAGGGAGGACAGCGCTGTGTAAGATGAGCACACACTCGGAGCAGCCGACTCTCTTCCCCGTCATGTGTTTCCTTCCAGATATGCCTCATGGCGTTGGGTTTTGCTTGGGAAAGAAGAAATGACTACCACTTTTTTACCGAGTCTTTATGTGAGGCAACCAAGAATATAGATTCCGCATTGGAAGAACGTTCCAGGGCCCACCTCTCTTCAAGCCACAGCACTCCCGACTGTGCAGTCGAGGTTGAAAAGGTGAGAAAGCGACCTGTGCTTGTGAATCGAGCCTTTAAGAACTGCTTTATAATCTCATCACGCATATCTGAGTTTAGGCTTTGAATTCTACTTGGGCTGCCTTTTTGGAGACCCAAGGGATGTATCTGAATTTCTTATGCTTCTTTGACACACATAGTGACAGATGAACACAGAAGATGTATTTCCTAACCTTTATCCCAGTCCCAAAGTCAGAACATCAAGAAAATGAGCATATTTCAAAATATTGAAGCAAATGACAAATAGAATTCTTGGCCATGATTTTGAGGAACTTTTAGGCCACTTGTATTTCAGCGGGCCCACAGAAAATGTACTCCTTCCCCCCTCCCTCCTTCCCTTCTTCCCGATACTGTTTTTCCTACTGTACATACATCACTCTCTTGGAGAGTGTGAATGATATGAAGGAGAGGAAAGGTCTGCTGGTTGCCATGAAGATCGCACAGGTGATTCCTTGAAATGACTCCCACGAAATAACTACAAGTCAGTTACGACCAAGGACACAGTCCCAGTTTATTTACAGTCAGACGCTGACTCTGCTTCTCCTCTCCTCATCTCTGCTCCTTCCTCTCAAAGGAGACTAGTGAGCCCCCTCTTGAAAACCTGTCCGAGACCTTTCTCCCCCACAACCTCTCGGCCCCCTCAGAACTCCTGATGATGAAGACTATGTGGGAACCGTAAACCATGTGCTAGTCATCGTGCCACTTTATATCTGCACTTATTTACGCTTGTGTTTGTTCCTTATTTCACCTATGAGTAGGCAGCATTACTGCCCTGTTTTATTATTATGCTTTTTTTTCTATTTGAAAGAATATTTTATTTGACCAGGAATTCGAGATATAAAGCCACTTGGTTTGTTTAGAGTCTTCATGGTATTTTCATTTGCTTTTGTTATTTTTTTAGTTTTATTTTATTCTGTTATAGAGATGTGGGGTACAAGTGAGGATTAACTACATAGGTAGGCAGCATGCAAGTGAAGGTTGGGCTTCCACCTGGCCCTCATTCCCCTGGTAATGGATCTAGTACTCTGTGTTATCACATGCCCCCCACTCTCCTCCCTTCCCTAGCAGAGGCCAGCGACTGCTGATCTCTCCCTTTTGTTCACGTGATTATTGTTCAGGGGCCACTTATGAGTGAGAAAAGGTGGTATTCAGTCCTTTGTTTCTTTAGTATGATGGTCTCTATCTCCATCAAATTTGCTGCAAAGTCCATGATTGTGTTCTGTATGGCTGAGTATTACTCCATTGTGTATATGCAGCACATTTTCTTTATCCAGTCCACTTTTGATGGGCATCTGGGTTGGTGCCATGTTGCTGTTGTGAATATTATGGCAATAGACATGTGTGTGCAGGTGGCTTTTTGGCAAAACAATCTATGTTCCTCTGGGTATATTCCCAGGAGAGGGGTTGCTGTCCCAGGAGAGGGATTGTATGGAAGGCCAATTTTTAGTTCTTTCAGGAATCATTATACTGCCTTCCATAGAGGTTGAGCTAGCTTGGAATTCCACCAACAGTGTAGATACTTTCCTTTATCACCGCACCCACACTAGCATCCGTTGTTTGTTGACTTATTACTGATGGCCATCCTTACGGAAGTTAGGTGGTATCTCATTGTAGTTTTAATTTGCATTTCTCTGATGATTAGTGAGGCTGAGCCTTTTTTCATGTCTCTGTTGGCTGCTTTATGTCATCTTTTGAAATGTGTCTGTTCATGTCCTCTGCCCACTTTTTAATGGGGTTGTTTTTTTTCCTTTCACTTCATTTGAGTTTCTTGTAGATCCTGGATGTTAGGCCTTTGTCAGATGCATAATTTGCAAATATATTCTCCCATTCCATGAGTTGTCTCTTTAGTCCCCTAATGGCTTATTTTGCTGCGCAAAAGCTTTTCAGTTTGAAGTCCCATTTGTCTATCTTAACTTTTATGGCATTTGCTTTTGGGACTTGGTCAAGGATTTGTTGCATACTCCAATGTGCATAAGAGTGTTTCCTGTGTTTTCTCCTAGGATTCTTATAGTGTGAGGTTTTACAATTAGATCTTTGATCCATTTAGAGTTGATTTTTGTATATGGTAATAGGAAGGGGTTTAGTTTCATTCTTCTGCATGTTGTTAGCCAGTTTTCCCAGCACCCTTTGCTAAATATGGTCTTCTTTCCCCAGTGATAGTTATTGGTGGTTTTGTCGAAGATGAGCTGGTTGAGAGACTGTGTTTTCACTTGAGGAATTTCTGTCCTGTTCCATTGATCAATTTGTCTATTCTTGTACTAATACCAGGTGTTTTTGTTATGGTAGCCTTGTAATAAAATTTAAAGTTTGAAAGTGTGATACCTCAGCTTTCTTCCTTTTGCTGAGGATTGTTTTGGCTGTTTGTACTCGTTTCTGTTTCCATGTGAGTTTCTGTGTTGTCATTTCCATGTCTGAAAAAAAGAATCTTGGTAATTTGATGGGTTTTGAATTGAATTTGTAAATTGCCTTGGGTAGGATAGACATCTTGACAAAATTGATTCTTCCAATTCATGAGTATGGAATGTTTTTCCATTTGTTTGTGTCATCTTTGATTTCTTTGAACAATGTTTTTTAGTTCTCACTGTAAAGTTCTTTCACTTCTCTGGTTAGGTGGATGCCAAGGTACTTCATTTTTTTGTGGCTATTGTGAATGGGATTGTGATTTTTATTGGTTCTCTGCCTCTTGTTGCTGATGTACGGAAATGCAACTGCCTTTTGCATGTTGATTTTGTACCCTGAAACTTTACCAAAGTTGTTTATCAATGCGAGGAGGCTTTTGACAGACTCCCTTTTAAGGTATAGAATCATATCATCTGCAAAGAGAGATAGCTTAAGTTCCCCTTTTCCCATTTGAATACCCCTGATTTTCTGCTCTTGACTGATTGCTCTGGTCAGTACTTCCAGCACTATGTTGAACAGGAAGGGTGAGAATGGGCATCCTTGTCTTGTTCCTGTTCTCAGGAGGGAATGCTTCCAACTTCTGCCCATTGAACAAAATGTTGGCTGTGGGTTTATCATAGATAGCTCTTACTGTTTTAAGGAATGTTCCTTCTATGCCTAGGTGCTCAAGAGTTTTTATCAAGAAGGGATGCTGAATTTTGTTAAATGCTTTTCCTGTGTCTAATTATATAATCCCGTGGTTCTTGGTTTTATATCTGTTAATGTGCTGAATTATATTTAGGGTCTTGCAAATGTTGAACCAGTCCTGTATCTCAGGAATGAAGCTTAACTGGTCATGGTGGATGATCTTTGAGATGTATTGTTGGATCAAATTTGCTAGAATCTTGTTGAGAATTTTTATGTGTATGTTCATCAAGGAGATTGGCCTGTAATTTTCTTTCTTTATTGGTTCTTTGCCAGGTTTTGGTATCAGTGTGTTGCTAGCTTTATAAAATGGGTTGGGGAGAATTCTATTTTCCTCAATTGCCTGGAATACTTTTGATAAGATTAGTATCAACTTCTCCTTGAATGCCTTGTAGAATTCAGCTGGAAAATCCTTGGGTTCGGGGCTTTTTTGGTGGGGAGAATTCTTATGACTGAGTCGATTTCCTGGATTGTTATTGGTTTAGAGTTTTGATTTCTTCTTGTTTCAACCTTGGGAGGTTGTGTGATGTCAGAAAGTTCTCCATTTCCTTTAGGTTTTCAAGTTTATTTTCATACAGGCATACACAGTAATCGCTGATAATCTTTTGAATTTATTTGGAGTCAGTTATGACTTTACCTTTTTCATTTCTACTTGTGTTTATTTGGAATTTCTCTTTTTTTTTAGTCAATCTGGCTAGGGGTCTATCAATCTTATTTATCCTTTCAAAGAACCAGCTTTTTGTCTGGTTGATCCTTTCTGTGATATTTTTGTCTTCTGTGTCCTGTGACTGTGGCTTTTTCTTGGTGATCTGGATTCTTCTGTTGAAGTTAGAATTTTCATGATCTTGTCTTTCCAGCTCTCTTAGGTGTGACATTAGGCTGTTTACTTGTGATCGTTCTGTTTTCTTGATGTGTGCACACAGTGCTATGAATGTTCCTCTTAGCACTGTTTTCTTGGCATTCTAGAGATTCTGATAAGATGTGTCTTTGTTTTCACTTGTCTCCAGGAATCTTTTTATTTCTGTCTTGATTTCCATGTTGACCCAGAAGTCATTCAGCAACATGTTGTTTAGTATCCATGTCTTTGTGTATTTTGGAGTAATCTTGTTGGTGGTGATGTTTATTTTTATTCTACTTTTTATCTGGAAAGATGCATGATATTATTTCAGTCTTTTGGAGTTTATTTATGGCTCATTTATGTCCGAGTATGTGATCAATCTTGGAGTATGTTGCATGTGCTGATGAGTAGAATGTATACTCTTTGGGTGTTGAGTAGGTGTTCTGTAGATGTCTATTAAGTCCATTTGGTCAAGCATTGAGTTGAGGGTCTAGATCTCCTTATTGATTTTTTTTTTGTCCCAATGATCTATTGAAAGTTGTTAGTCGGGTATTTATGTCTCCAACTATGATTGTATGAGTCAGTGTCCTCTCTTA
The DNA here is from genome assembly GCF_000164805.1 of Carlito syrichta. Taxonomy (NCBI): domain Eukaryota; kingdom Metazoa; phylum Chordata; class Mammalia; order Primates; family Tarsiidae; genus Carlito; species Carlito syrichta. The sequence continues at coordinate 257,386 of NW_007250388.1, forward strand.
GTTTGCTTAGTAGTTGTTTAATAAAACCTGGTGCTCCTGTGTTAGGTGCATTTATGTTTAGGATGGATATTTCTTCCTGGTGGACTGAGCCTTATTTTATTATGTACTGTCCTTCTGTGTCCTTTTTAACTTTGGATGACTTGTAGGCTGCTTTGTCTGATATCATAATAGTTATTCCTGCCTTCTTCTATTTTCTGTAAGCCTGAAAGATCATTTTCCCGCCTCCATCTTTGAGTCTGTGGGTGTCCTTTGTAGTCAGATGAGTTTTCTGGAGGCAGCAGAAGGTAGGATTGTGATTTTTTATTCAGTTTGCCACTCTATGTCTCTTCAGGGGTTCATTTAGTTCATTCATGTTCAGGTTAATTATTGAAATGTAAGAGTTTATCCCTGCCATGGGACTCTTAGGGGATTGCTTCATTTCTAACTTTTTAGTTTACATATATGTGTGTCTTCATTTTTGTGGGTACTCTGTATGATTTATTAACTCTGTATATACCTGTACTTTTGTTATGGGCTTGACCATTCTTTTTTTTTTTTTTTTTTCTTTCTATATTCAAAACCTTCTTAAGTGTCTCCTAAAGAGCTGGTCTGGAGACAGCATATTCTCTTAGGGACTGGATGTCTGTGAAGGATTTTAATTCTCCATCACTGATGAAGCTTAACTTGGCAGGGTAAGAAATTCTTGGCTGGAACTGCTTATCTTTAAAAATATTAAAAATTGGACTCCAGTATCTTCTGGCTTGTGGTGTTTCTTCAGATAAGTCTGAAGCAATTCTGATGGGTCCTCCCTGGTAGGTAGTCTGACCTATCTCTCTCTCTGCCTTTAGGATTTTTTCTTTCATGCTTACTTTGCAGAGGTGGATTACCATGTGTCTAGGGGTTGGTCTTCTCATGTGATACCTTGTAGGGGTTCTCTGAATCTCTTGTGCTTGAATGGTCACATCTCTGGCAAGATGAGGAATGTTTTTTTGGATGACCTCATGGAATGCTTGTTCCATGGTGTTCTCCATTTCTCTTTCTGCTTCAGAGATACCCATCAGGCATAGATTTGGCTACTTGACATAGTCCCACATATCTTGGAGGCTTTACTCCTTCCTTTAGAGTCCCCCTCACCCCCTGGTTTTAGCAGATTGGGTTGATTCCATATTTTGTTCTTCAAGTTTTGTGATTCTTTCCTCTGCTTGGTTGAGTCTGCCTCCTATGTTTGTTACTTTGTTATTTATTTCAGGGATAGTGTTCCTTATTTCTGTTGTTCCTATTTTTTTGAAATTCGCCAACTCCACTTTTACTTCCTATACAATTTCATTGAATTTGGCTTCTAGTTTCTCTTGGTTCCTCTTCATTTTTGCCATCCAATTTCTGATTTAAGTGGCTGTCATCTGGGGCAGGTCGTTCTGGGGGATTTCCATCATTTGTGCTCTGATGGTTGCTTTTTCAGGTACTAAATCTTTAGAACTCTGAGGGTTGCCTGTATTCTTCCTCATTTGAAACAAATCTCCTTTGCTTCTCTATAATTCCATCACTCAGTGAAAGGGGGAGAAACATTCACCTCTGCTGCTTGCTCCACCATCTGGCAGGTTTCTGTTATTGCAGGTTCTCTCTCCCACTGCTAAACTAGTCAAACCAGTTTTAAGTCCCTGTTCTACATGACCGATGACTGGGAGGGGTGAACCAACTCTTCTTAGAATTGTTCATCTCATTCCTTCATTGGGTGGGACTTCAAATCCTGTACTAATCTGGTGCATGGTGGGGGATACAGCACACGGATTCCCATCCTGCTGTCATTTTCTGGTGTCTGTGTGTACAAAGAGACCCTTGCTGGATGCAGAGTGTATCAGCAGCTGGGTCCCTATTCTCTTCCTTGCTTTCCAAGAGAGACCTGCACGTGTGCCAGTCTGTTTCTCCACTAGTTTCTGTCTGCACGTGTGCCAATCAGATTCATTCTGCAGGCATTTTTTTGTTTTGTTTGGTCTTTCCTGGCTGGGAGTTGGTCACTATAGCAGCAGCCAGCAGGCAGATTTTGCTCCCCATTTCACTTGGTCTCCAGTTACCTCCACTGCCCTGGCCAAAACTCCTCCCATGTGGGACTGATGGCCCATGAGCAGCTGGAAGTGGGTGAACTGACTTGAAATGTCCTTCTCCTTCACTGAGCAGAGCTTCTGACTTTGTCTGAGCCTGGAACAGGGCAGGGGTGGGGTGTTCAGAATCCTGCATCTGCCGTCACTTTCTGATCTCTGTGCACTCAAAGAGATCTCTGCTGAGTGCAAGGTGTATTGCCTATCCAAAAGTATTCAGGGCATCTCTGTCAATTGGCAACTGGCTCCCTACTCTCTATCTTGTTAGGTGAGAGATGGGCTGCTCTACAGCTTCACAGTGACCATTTTGAATTCTCTCTCTGTGCACCTCTCCCACCCCATTTTCCCATTTTAAAGATGAAGAAATGGAAGCTCAGAGAGGTGAAGTAATTAGACCAAGACTATGCCACAGCAAGCAGGTGTCTGGGGCCCACATCTGGGTGTTCTGGTTCCTTTACAACTTTTGAATCTCAACTTTCCTTTCTACTTCAAAGGTTTTCCTGTCTTTTCTGCTCCCTGTTTGCAGCTTTGGTCTGCCAGATTGCTGGTCTGTTTTTTTCCTGTCTGTAATCCCAGCCCCAAGGGTGAGTTTTTTTCTGACAAATTCAGCCCCATCCCAAGGGCCAGACTGGCATCTCTAACCCTGGGCATGTCTCAGTTGGACCTTAAAGTCGTGGTTCCCCCACATTCAAGCTTCCTTAAGTATACAGCCACAGGGCACTGGCCTGGCAGCTGGAGAGAGTGCCCATACCCCCACAGATCTGCACATGTAGCTTCTCACTTTATGCTGTTGTTATACTTGTCACATGTTTCCTAGAAGTCCAGAATCTCTGAGCGAAAGAACTGTCTCTAACTTCTCAGAAGTCCGCAGTGCCTGACCCAGTGCCTGCTCAGTGCATGTATGTTGAATAAATGAATGAGCAAGTGATAACTGAATGAATGAATACTTCAGTGGGCTCATTTATCTGACTACTGTTATGCCCTGACGGTGAACAGAGTATGAAAGTAAAATTGCTGTCTTAAAAGGAAATCACACTTCACTTCTAGCTAAGACTGCACTTTCAACTGGTTTTTCAACACTTTGAAGTTCTCTAGAGAAAATGCCATGCAAATGCCAAAGATCTTGCTCCTGCCATTTGACAGGAGTAGACCTGCCTCTCACGTAAAGCAGCTCTTTGTAATGGTCCAGCTGCCATTCCTGCCAAAAGCTTGCCTGGGACATGAGCAGATTTTAAAATCCATTTACCCCCTTCCTGATCCCCTCCTCAATAGCCTGGTGTATTTTATCCACACAAAGTACTTCTTTGTCCCCAAATACCAGGCAGAGTGCAAAACATAGTGATGGTACATTTCTAAGCTTGGCTGGAATACTGGGGGCCTCTCTCCTTCCACCCGCCAGCCACAGCTCACAGTGCTCTTGTTCCTGACAGATCTTGGCTGCCCGAAAGCGAGCTCGCCACCTGCGCTGGGCACAGCCACCATCCAAGGCCCAGCTCAAGGTCACCAGGGAGAGGATGAGGAGAGAGAGATACATGCAGGCAGCCCTGAGGTGGGTGGAGGTCTCCCTGAGGAGGGGCGTGTTTCCTTTCTGAAGTGTGAAAAAAGCAGGTACAGATTTGAGTTTTTAAAAAGTTAAAACTCTGTCTTCCTGAATTTGAATTGAACATTTCAGTATGCATTCATGCGTGTTTTTTTTTTTTTTCTTAATTTTTTTCTAAGTGTCTCTACCAGGAAAAGGCGTTGGAATAACCTGGGAGCAATACACTGCCTTAGCCCCTAGATTCTGGTCAACAAATAGCATTTTCCACCAAAAAGATCCAGGAATTGATGAGATTCCTGATTTGAGGACTGTGATGTATAAAGTGCAAGATAGGCCTGGAGCATTTCTTAAGCAAGGAGGCAACTGATGACAGCTAGAGTCATCATCAAAGGACACAGAAGTCCATTTGAAGAGGTTCGCATGGGTCAAACATCAAGTTGACATCAAATAAAGAATCAAAACTGCAGCGCATTGAAGCTCATGAAATCTAAAGCCATGAGCTGTGACAATACCCACAATGTAATTGACTCATGTGGTTGGATGCTGAAGAACCAACTTATTAAAAGCTGGCAAAAGTTGCCTTTCTTATATAAATTGTACACCTGGAAAGCCACACGGTAGGAGAGGGAATAGTTCTCTTTGCAGATATTCCGGCTAATGCATACACCTGGCCTAAAGACTAAAAGAAACAAGTAAAACCTAACCATTTTTGCAACTTTTTTTTTTTAAGTCAGAGTCTCACTGTCGCTCAGGCTGGAGTTCAGTGGCACATTCGCGGCCACTGCAGCCTCAGGCAATCCTTCTGCCTCATCCTTCCAAGTAGCTGGAATTACAGGTATGCGCCACCATGCCTGGCTAATTTTTTGATTTACTGTAGAGATGAGGTTTCGGCAAGTTGCCCAGGCTGGTCCTCAGTCTCCCAAAGTGCTGGGATTATAGGTGTGAGCCACTGCACCCAGATATTTTTACAGCTTTTAAGGAATCCTGAACAACAGAAAAGGAGAGACAGAGAATCAATCAGCCATGATGTGTCTTCTGATGGAAGAACAATCATCTGAGGCAACTGACCCTCACAGTCCTATCTTAATCTGATGAAGTATTTTTTGCCAACTTGCCATTTGTAATGTGAACATATCAAATACCACCATGGGAAAGCAAGATTCTGAGAACTCTATCACAAAGAACCAGCTTGCTCAACAAACACATCACAAAGAAACCAAAAAGAGATAAAGGTGATATCTGTTGGTCAGAAGAGATATGAGAAAAAAAGCTAATGTAATTCACCATATTAACAGGCTAAATTTGAAAAACCCATATGGTCATCTCAATAGATGCAGAAAAATAATTTGGTAAAATTCAATATTCATTCATTTAAAAAAAAGAGACCTCTCGGCAAACTGGAAATAGAAGAGAGCTTCCCTCAATGACTAAAAAGTATCTATAAAAAGCCTACACCTGATATCATACTTAACAGCGAGACTGAAAGTTTTTTATGATAAGGAGCAAGACAAGGTTGTCTTTTCTGATCACTCCTATTGATCATCATATTGGAAGTCCCAGCCAGTGCAAGAGACAAGAAAAATAAATAAAAAACATATGGATTTGAAAATATGAAAAAACCCATCTATTAGCAATAACACAAATAGTCTATGCAGACATTTTACAAAATAAGTTGTTAAAAAAGGCTCCTAGAACTAATAAGTAAATTCATAAAAGTTGTAGGATACAAGTCAATATATAGAATTAAATTGTGTTCCTATATACCAACAATGAAATTGAAATTTGAAGTTTCTAAAAAGTACTATTTTGTAAGAGCACTACAGAAATGAAATACATAGACATAAACCTAAGAAAATCTGTGCAGAATCTGCATGCTGAAAACCACAAAACACAGATGAAATAAATAAAAAGATCTAAAGGTGTGGCAAGACTGTGGGTATTGATTGGAGGATTCAGTATTGTTACAATGTCGATTCTTCCAGTTTGATCTGTAGATTCAATACACTCTCTACAAACCACCACAAGCTTTTTTTAAAAAATAGATATTGACAAACTGATTCTAAAGTGTACATGGAAAGCAAAGAAAATAGGATAGCCAAAGCAATATTTTTTTTAAAAGTCAACAAAGTCAGAGGACTGACACTACCCAACCTTAAGGCGTACTATAAAACTGCAGAAATCAAGGAAGTGTAGTGTTTGGAAACAGACTAGACACACAGATCAATGGAACGAATTAGAGAGCCCAGAAATAGACTCACACAAATAGGCAAAGGCACAGACAATCTAATGGAGACAGGATTTTTTTAAGTGGTGCTGGGAAAACTGGATGCCGATGTGCAAAAAATAACGATGCTTTGCACGTACCTCATCCCTTACACAATCATGTCCTCGAGGATTTAAAAGACCAGGTTTTGCTGAGTGAAACTCCTTGGATGTGCGCGCGTGCACACACACACACACACACACACACACACACACACGGGTCCTGTCAGGATGCTAACTTGACACTTCCTTTCACAGAGACATTTCCATGGGCATCTTCATGCTGCTTCTGCTTTTGTGCATAATACATGGGAGGGTCTCCCAAGATGAGTGTTCTCTCAATCAAGCTGTCCGGAAGGAATTCACAAGGTAGGAGGCTGGGGAGCTCCTTTAGCTCTGGGCCATTGCACTGGTTCGTGGCCAGTGTATGCCCAAGGGGAAGCCCTGAATTCAGGGTGCAGAGGGAGTTTGCTTTCTTTTGTTACTTTGAACAGGCCGAGTCACGTCTCTATCTTCTAGTACTAACATGGAGGGGAGGGACCTTACAGCCTCCCCAATCCACTTCCTTGGGCCATTTACCTCTGCATGATTGAGCCCCAGAGAAGGGTCTCCCATGTCCCACATGGATGTATGGGAAAGGCTGTGACATTGACTTGTGACATTACTTCCCAGTGTTAATTAGGGGCCTCTACTGGCAGACAGTGAGCGTGGTCCTAGCATCTCGTTTTGAGTAAATATGAAACAAGTGTATTTCTAGGTACTTTGAGGCTTGTGACAAAACAGGATGGCCTTGCAGTTTATTTTCTGCTGAAGACACTTGAGTTCTTCATTCAAAGGTGGTGGCTGCAATTCATCATAAATAACGCCCAATTTGAAACAGATTGTAACACCTCCTCAAGTTTCCACCTGTTCTCAAGTGTTCATTTCATTCTTCCTACTTCTGAAAGTATTAGTAGTATGTGTTCATGATAGGGAAACTGGGCAGAACTGAAAGATATAAAGTAGAAACATTTCCATGGTACCACCAGGCAGGCAAAGGGGAGCAAAATCGCATTATGTTGTGTCAGATTTTTTCCCATATCTTGGCAATTATAAAAATCAGGATGCATATTGTCATCACTGAGGACATTTAATGTAGCATTCCTTTTTTTTTTTGAGTTGGAATCTTACTCTGTTGCCCAGGCTGGAGTGTAGTGGCACGCTCATGGCCACTTGCAGCCTCAATCTGCTGGACTCAGGCAAGTAGCTGGAACTGCAGGCACACACCACCATGCCCAGCTAATGTTTTGATTTATTGTAGAGATGAGGTCTTACCAAGTTGCCCAGGCTGGTCTCAAACCCATGGGCACAGGCAATCCTCTTGCCTCGGCCTCCCAATATGCTGGAATTATAGGCATGAGCCACCATCCCCAGCCAGCAGTTCTTTTTTTTTATTGAGAGTTGTTATTAAGTCCATGGCCAGACTTTATTTTCACTTGCAAGAAACAGTCAGTCTGTTAGTTTTTTCACGGCAGTTTGGCTTTGAATTCTGAAGTACATGATATGAAATAATACTGGTTTTTCACTATGGTTTCAGTGACAGGAAATAAAATGGAAAATTCTATGTATTCCAGGGTTTACTTTTATCTTTAGAATATTTAAAGATGCGTTCCTCCAGCTTTTCAATGAAGAAATGCCTTTGACTTAATTCCTTTGACCAAGTAATTCAACTTGATGTGGGCATTTTTGTTGGATTCTTTGGGGGCAGAGACTGGAAAGTTCATTTAATTTTATCCATACCTTCAGAATGTATTTTTTTTATTTTCTGCAAGAGAGAGAGGGTTATTGCTATCCAGCCAGATGATGGTAGCTAAAGAAGTATTGTCCTCCTTTATCAGTGTTATGACCCACTAATATAGTAAGACCTGGAAGTCTCAGCGCAATAAGTCTGGAATCTTCGGAGCTCAGCAATCCAACTGTTTACATGGTGAAATTAAGTGGAATTCTTTGCTTCCCTGTTTGCAAAATAAGCAGTTTTCTCCACCAGTGACCAACTTTTCAGCTCTCCTTCTGTGCATGTGCACAGCTTGTGACGGTAGGTGGTGCTATGTGCAAAGTGACAAATTGGGACATCATCCCCAGAAATGGAAATCTAAACATGAAAAACCTCTGACTCTTGCTGGTTTATTTTTTAATCTCATGTTTCATAAGTCAGCATTATTTGGCATATTTCTCATATGACTTGCTGCCTCTTGATATTCAAATCAGACGTATCACAGCTGAGATAATATTTGTGGGAAATCTCACGCGTACACGAGACTGATGTGCTCAGATTAACAACTCAGATGCTGCCTCCCTACAGGTTTGCATAGACATCATGTTTTCCGCAAAGACGCAAAACCTCACCGCCCCTCACTGCTCTGGCCACCAGGCAGGGATATTTATGTGTCCTGGTTCCTGATAGAAAGTTTAAGGTGGACCCTCTCCACCTCAGCCCTTATCCCCAGTGCCTAATCCTGATATCAACAGCTCCTGGGGTTTTGGCATTTGTTGGTATCCCAACAGAGGAATTAAAGCTCAGGAGGGGAAATGAATTAAACAGAATTCAGAGACAGGGCTTCTAGGTGCCCTTTGGCCACCAGGTGACTCCGGCAGGCCCTTTGACTCTGGACCTCAGAGTCTTCATCTGTAAAGTTGAGGAAGGCGGGATACTGAATTTCTTGTGTCTTAACAAAAAGTAATTATGCATGGATCCTGACATATTTAAGTTGTTTTTGAAATGTTTCTGAATTCAAGAAAGTCTTCATGACATTCCATGTTTAAAAAATCCTCAAATAAGGCACCAATCAATGAATCAGGTGCTCTATCCAAGAGCCATAAATGTAAAGTAACTGCTTATTTTATCTATGCATTATTTAACTAGCCTTTTAAGTTTGTTTTATATAATTCCTGCAACTAATACGGGTGGGGTCAGAATATTCTTGGCTTCTTTAGCTCACTACCTGCACTCCAAGTGTGCCAGGACTGAGGCTTGAGATGTCCACAGCTTGGGTGTGGGCCTTTGGCTCTGACATTCTGGACTTTCTTGGCTTCATTTCAGGGAGTGACAGCATTCTTCGAAAGCTGTATAAACTCAGTGGTGCTACTAAGTCTATACTACTTTTTAAAAACACAGAATATGGAGCATATCAGTCTATAAATGTACAGTTTGCCTGTAAAGTAGTCTTGCTTGCCAAGCAGATGATGAACATTTTACACTGCTGGAAATTACATGCCATCCTTGCCCTCTTCCCTCCCTTCCCTCTCTCCTTCCCTCCGTCACTGCCTCTCTGGTCGCTCTTTCCCATCCTTTCCTTCTTCCAAATGGCTGTATCTGTAGGCCTTCCCCTGCTTACCTTATGCCTCCCACCTCTGTCTCTTTACCTTTTCCTCTCCTGGTGCCTCTCTGTTTCTCCATTCCACACTCTGGATGCTTCACTGGCCTCCCTCCAACTTGCTCTGCATTTGATAAACAGTTTGACCAGAGTTTTAGAGAACTCCAGAGTTGAGAATCAGCACCCAATAACAAACCTGCATAGATGAAGCTCTAAAAATGTATAAACCAAGGAAGATCAAATGCTTGAATGGGTGGGAGATGATCTCTGTAGGAAAAAGGAAATAAAACCAGTCAGATAAATTCGTTCACTAGCCGGGCTCGGTGGCTCAGCCTGTAATCCCGCGCCTTTGGGAGGTGAGGTGAGTGGATTTCCTGAGCTCGCGGGTTTGAGACCCGCCTGGGCAGTGAGACCTCATCTCTACAATAAATCAAAAATCACCCGGGCGTGGTAGCGCGCGCCTGTAATTCCGGCTCATCGGAAGGCTGAGGTGGAAGGATCGCCAGAGCCTAGTGGGTCCAGGCTGCAGTAGCCGGGAGCAGCCACCACACTCCAGTCTGGGCGACAGAGTGAAACTCCAACTCAAAAAAAAAAAAAAAAACTTTGTTCACTAGACTTTTATTCCCAAAAGCTATGGAAGTTTTGGAACACATTTATTGTATTTATACATTGTCGGTTGAGGCTATTTATATCTTCCTAATAATCTATGTATTAGTGGCATTTCTTTGTTCTTTATTTTCTTTGTATTACCTAATTTTTGTCATGACTATAAACTTTTAAAAAACTTTTTCTGAATTATCTCCAAAATTTGCCCTTAATCAGCCATGCCAAATCTGCTCCACACCCTTGCCTGGACACAGTCTCTGGGGTGCTGATAAACAGCTAACATCTGGCTTTCTGTAGGACAAAAGCCCTGACTCACAGCATCTCCCTGTCAATTTCTGTAGTGTAAAAGCTCTCATCATCATCTGTTTTCCACTACCGATGCACTATCACTGAATGTGGAGTTGGGAAGAGGCACGCACAGTTGGCTCTCATGTTGAGAGGCAGCTCCTCCCTCACTGTCCCTAGCCCAGTTCTGTTCTCGGGTCTCTCACGATGAGAAGTGGGTCCACCCTCACTGTCCCCAACCAGCCCAGCTTTGCTCTTGGGTCTCATTTATCAAAGCCACAGCCATCATCTGAAGAACTCATATCGGTTCATTCTTTGGAGTAGTCTGGGTTTGGTTGCAGGAACAGTCACGAAAATTAAAACTGTGTGCACTTGGATGACTTGAGTTTATGTCCTTTTCCAACTAACCTAACATCACTTTCCAACAAAATTCCCTTCCCTGAGAAGTATGTGGTCTCCCCTTTCCATGGAAGGACTTGGATGAAGCAGCCACATCAGACCCATCTCTCCTTGTGTGGGCATGCCACGTGTGAGGGAGCGTTTAGTTAGGTGAGAGCTACTTTTTTCTGGGGAACATTTGATAGTCTTCGTTTCTCTCTGTCTGTAGCCCGGAGTCAAATGTACACTCCTGGTGCTGCCGTGCACAGCTCTGGCCCATGCATGGTCTTAGGGCATTATCTGAACAAACCCAAAGTGATCGATTTCCTTTGTTCAACATTATTTCAGTGCTTCTTTACCCTGTCCCTTGGTGGAAATATGATGCATACCTAATAAGTGTAATAATGAAGTGAATTGGAAAGAAAACAGACTAGCATTGGTGCCAATACTGCGTTTCTTCTGGCCTTGGCCTCTGCTACCCACAGGCAGCTTGGAGGCAGGCCACATGCCACGCCCACCCATCGGCAGTCAGTGTGGAGAGGACGGGGTCTCGCCCAGGTGTCCCCGTACCTCCCTGTCTCCTCTCGCCCTGGTGCTTCCTCTGCAGCCCTCTTGGAAGTCCTTGCCAGGCCTCTCCCTTGAACAGCCTCCCTCAGATGACCATGGGCTCCTCCCTCCTCAAACTCCAGGTCTTTGCTGACCTATCACTTCCTAGTAAAATCTTCCATGGCTGCTCAAGCTAAAACTGCTACATGCCCACCCTACCACTTCCTGTCTTTCCTGCTTCACTTTTTTCTCATTAATATTACCGCAAACATAGTGTAAATTTGCTGATTTATCTTATTTGTTGTTTCCCCACACAAGCACAGGGATTTTCTTTTATTTTTCCCAGTGCCTAGAAGTGTGCCTGACACCTGGTAGTTGTACAGTAATGGTTGTTGAGTGAATGAGTGAGCGAAAGGACAGCAGGTTTATCCGCTATTCTCCGTTCTCTTCTGCTACTGAGGAGCAAAGTGATTTCCAGGGTTTTGTGTCTCATGCTGCTGATGGCTTTAGTTTAATTCCTGCAGGATACTTGAAATCTGAGTGATAAAAATTGGCAAGAAAAAAACACCTTTGTTCTTGCTTTTAATTGCTCTTGTTCATGAGGAGACAACTTTTTGTTTTTGTTCTTGGATCAAGAAATGCCAGACACTCCTTGGACGGCCTGAGAAGTGTCGCCGACTGGTGGGACTGGAGTCTGACCACACTGCTGGACGGCCTGTACCCAGGAGGCTCAGCAGCCGGCGGGCCAGGGACTCAGGTGGGCTTTCCATCGCCTCTTCCCAGGAGATCCTCTCAGAAAAGCTGTAACCATGAGTGAAACAGTACCAGTGCCTGAGCTCCAGCACTTCACAGGTTGTTGGGTGATCACACAGGTATGGTGATCACACAGGTATGAGGCTGTGGCTCACCAACATAGATGCCAAGGCCAACAGAGCACCTATCCCTCTCCCTGCCAGAGTCCTTCGCCCATCCCTCTCAGTTACATGGAATTCTCCAGATTCCGATACTTCCCAGGCCGAAGCTAGACACAGGCCAGGTGGAGCCAAGGGAGCCCTCGGGCTGATGAGATGCAAGGCAGGTAAATGGAAGATTCTAGTTCAGTGTACAAAATACTGTGACAAGGGCACACGAGAAGCACCCTGAAGAGAGGAGGAGCAAACAGCCAAGAAGGGAGCCTCAAGGAAGTTTCCAGAAAGAGATGAGGCTGGTCTCAAGTTCTGAAGAAAAAGTGAATATGCATTTTGCACAGTCCTATTCTTGCTCATCCACCTTCAGCTCCCTCCCCATTAAAAAAAAAACAAAGGTCTTTGTCCTGCATTTCTCAAACACCTCACTTCTATTTTATTGTGTTGTATCCCATGTAGTTTCTTGGGTTGATGACGCTTGAGACACTTCAGAAAAAGATAAAGCGACCATTCTTATGCGATGCGAATCATGAAGACGTCATTTGAATGCTAGTCCCTTTCTAGGACAGGATGAGGGAGGCAGTCGCTGTCCTCCTTGGGATGTTGGTCACATCCTTAGAATGTTGTCAGGAGGAAGGAAAGTTCTGACCTGCAACGTAGCAGGTCAAGTTGTACAGAGCACACGCATGCCTTCTCAACACTGCCTGGTGGTGATATTCGACGTCAGTTGTGTGCCGCATTCTCTTAACCTGGTTTCTTCTTCCAGCCCAGAGCTCTTGGAGGAAAGTGCTACCTCATGGGCAGTTCACTAATTAAACAGCTCAAAGTTCCTCCCAGCCGTTTATTCAGGGTAAGAGGCTCTTCTTCTTTTTGCTTCTGTAAATCCACGGAATTAGAGAAATCTAGGTGACACTAGAACAGGACATGGCAGATCCCATTGGCCCCTCTGGGGACTGGAGTTGTCAAGGATGGGTGGGAGAATGCGGGCCTGTCACCTATCCTCTCTCCTTGCAAGCCCTTCCAGAAGCCTCTTCCTTCCTTGCATTCACTGTAAGTTTATTCAGTCCACTGTTTGTCCTTGGAGATCCAGAAAAGCCAAGATTTTTCATCTAAAAATAGAATATTCACATAGACTTTTCTTTATCCACATCATCCCATCATGGGGAAACCTCAAGTAGTCCAAGTCCTAGACTGGTAGATGCCTCAGATGCCAGCCTTCAGTGGGTAGAGCCTGGATCCTTCTAGCTTGCACTAAAGCCCAGAGATTGAGAAGCCACCTGCAGAATGGTCATTTAGGGGAGCAGGTCACTGTGTTGCAAGTCACTGTGTTGCATGTGCCCACGTGCACCCACATTTGGGAACTTCTGGGTACAGGTGGACTTGGGAGTGGTGGTCTGTTTCTTCTTCTGATTGCTGGTTTTGTTCCACAGCATCCCTGGGCATTTTCAGCACTCATCGAAGACTCTTTTCCAACGTGTAGCCCCCAAGTTGGAGACCCTGAGAACCCCCACATGGTAGACCTGGAGAACCAAAATGTGACCCTGAGTGGTCCCAGGGGCTTCAGAGCAAGGGAAGACTGTGTGCTTAGCCTGGGCAGAACAAGGTCAGTGTGACAGAGGGCCACCATCTATCCCAGGTCACTGTGCCACCACAGGTACCATCTGGACTTGGCATGGGTGCAGTCAGTGCTGCCTCCCAACAGACCAGCAAGCGGGCATACCACTGCCAGGGGCTCCAGCAAGACTTGTCATTGCTGTGAATAACAGAAGAGTCTCCATGAGGGTGTGACAGAACACAAGCTCAGGCCTCCAGCCTCCATGTGTAGGAGAGAGCACAGGGCGGAACGTTCCTTCAGAAAGTTGCTGCTGGAACACATGGAGGTCCTAGACTATCATGCACATTGGTCATGTCGTGGGCTGACTCTGTCAAGCAGCATATTGACCTGGTCTCATTGAACCCTCACGCAGCCCAGTGGAGTAGGTCTGGTGCTACTTTTTGCTGCATCGTGCAGATGAGAGGTAGAGTTTAAGCGCATAACAAACACAACTCCAAGTGGCAGCCAGGTCCAAGGTCAGGCCGCCTGCCCTGCCCAGCCAGGCACACACCACTGCCCACACCCACCAAACTCCCTGGGCAACACACGCTTTCACACTGCCTTGGGGCTGTGCTGACCCTGGTGCTAACACTGATGGTCTTAGACCAGTGGGGCCTCTAGGTAGTGACAGTAATGTGTGCCTACAAGGAGTAAAAAATAGAGGAAATGACTTAATTGTTACCAAATACAAATTAGTAAAAGATAGTTTATTTCAAATGAATCTATTAAAAAGAAGAAAATAGAATGTCTTAGAGTACCTGGAGTGAGGTATTGGGCATCTCTGCCTTACACTGTGCGGGTGGGAATGGAAACCCTTCTTTCTCCAGATCCCTCCTGCCTGGGGGTCCTCTGGGCTGCCTCAGGGAAGAGGGTATGGCAGGAGAGAGGACAGAGGGCTACTGAGAGGGTCCCTGAGAGACAGAGGGTCATCTGCCCAGGCCCTTGAAGCCCAGGTGCTGTTCGTCCTTGTGTGAGGCCTTCCTGGCATGGGCCTGCGGCTGGTGCCTCGGACTCCTGAGCCTTCCTCCCTGCCCTCCCCCAACTTGTGCTGCTTGACAGGCTGGAAGCCGAGGCTGCCCTGACCCGCCTCAGGGCCAGCGGGTGGATTGACCAGAACACCAGGGCCATGTCCGTGCACTTCACCCTTTACAACCCTCCAACCCGACTCTTTACCAGCGTGTCCCTGAGCACGGAGATTCTCCCCACGGGGGGCCTCGTCACCTCATGCCTGGTGGAGTCATTCAGCATCTTCCACAGTGACATGGGCCTGCAGTTCCACCTCGTGCTTCCTGAGGTGAGTCCCTGCCCCTTGGACCTCCAGGAAGTGCACAGGAGGTGGGGCTCCACGCAGGCTGGGCTTTTCACGCAGGACCCATTTTCTGCCCACTCTACAGCCCTCCAGTCACACCTTTGTCATGTCCCCATCACCTGGCAGGCGTCATGCTAGGTATTGAGGCACAAGATGGAGAAGATTCCCAATGGGAAAACCAATTGCCATTTATGTGTAAAATGCAAATATAGGACAGGTCTTAATGTACTCAATTCACCATGGATGGATTAGGCTTGATAGTTCAATTCCCCCATGGGTCTTCCCTCAGGCTACCATAACAGAATACCACTGACTGGGTGGCCTAAACAAGAGACATTTACTTCTCACAGTCCCAGAGGCTGGAACTCTGAGACAGGGTACCCTCATGGCCAGGTTCTGGTGATGACGCTCTTCTTGGCTGGTATATGGCCGCCTTCTCACTGTGTACTCATAGGATCTCTCGTGAGACAGAGAGAGAGAAAGGGAGAGAGAGCTCTCTGGGGTCTCTCTGTGGGGACACTAATCCTATAGGATCAGGGCTGCAGCTTATGACTTCAGCTAACCTTGATCACTTCCCTAGAGGCCCCATCTCCAGTACATCCACACTGGGGTTAGGGATTCAACCTGTGGATTTGGGGGCACACAAAACTTCAGTCCGCAGCACCAGGGCTCTTGGTGAGATGAAACATGTTCATGTAGCTTCACTGAGCCATCAAAAGCGCCAGAAGTCACTCTGAGCTTGTCCTTGGGAACTTTGCTAATATTCTGCCCGTAGTTAACTTTTCGCCTTGAAGAAGTAGGTCCTGCTAACACTTCAGATCAAGCTCACTTTGGTGTGAAGAGAGTCCCAAGAGGTTTTAGACCCCAAGGACCATTCAAGGCTGACCGTGACTAGAGCTCAGTGCCGTGCCTGTGTGTGGGTGACCGGAGGATAGGCAGGGTCAGGCTGGGGGAGGCAGGTGAGGTACTTACCTCGGCCCCAGATTTAAGGGTTACCAAAATGACCTGGTAATCAAAATGAACAGTATTCTAGTGCAATATTTTTAAAAATCAGCATTTATGTAAAAAATTGTTATGGGCAAAAATTCAAAATTTTAGACAACGGCGGGATCAGTTTCGCGGACTGTTCCTTTCGCCTTGGGCTGCACTGTGGCTTAGTGCAGCACTGCTGCCTTTCACTGTCCAGGAACCCACAGGGAACTTGCTCTGTGTGTAGCTTCCTACGGCAGCCTGAGGCACACAGGGCACGGACTCCAGCAGGGGACAGAGAGCACTTTAAGAGGCTTGCTGATGTGGCTCAGTTCCTCGTAAATCCATGACTAAAATTGAGTTTCAGTGAATGCATGGGTGCATGAAGTCATAAAATGCAACTCGCCAGTGGACAGGGAACCACACAGAGAACTGTAGGAAGGTCCTTACGCGGGAGCTTTGAAAGGCTTTGCTTGCTGAAGATGCACACATGTATTTTAAAGGTTTTACTTGCTGAAGATGTACATATACAAGAGGTGACCAAAAAAACAGTATTTATAAAAAGTTGTGTATTTATTCTTACATGTTTAAACTTCAGTCATCTTCAAAGTACTCTCCGTTTGATGCAATACACCTATCAAGACACCTTTTCTACTGCTCAAAACAATTTTTGGACTCATCAGTTTTGATGCCCTTTAGTGTTTCTGCCATTTTTTTTTTTGTTTGTTTCACTCCTTCCACATCAGCAACACATTTCCCTTTGAAGACATTTTTCATCCACAGAAACAAAAAAAATTGTTGCTCGGGGTGAGATCAGGTGAATAGGGAAGGTGGGGAATGGGGATAATACTGTTTTTTGGTCAAAAACTGCTGAACACTCAGCACGATGTGGGCAGATGTGGTGTCATGGTGGAAGAACCAATCACCTGTTTGCCATAACTCAGGACATTTTTTCTGCAGCGCAGCCTCTTACAACAACACTAACTGATACACTGATGCCAATGGATTCCTAGAATGCTCACCTAGCAGGGGAAACCTGTACTCCCAGAGACCTGCCCTCCAAAAGATAATTCCAGTTTTTTGGGGTCTCCCCTTATATATATATATATATATATATATATATATATATTTATATATATATATTTTTTTTTTTTTTTTTTTGCGTGGAGTTCAAGTATATAGACATAGATATTTCATATTTTATATATTTTGTTTATGCGCAAAACTCCCTCTTTTGAGTGGCACCAGGAAGGTCTGGAGGGGGACGTGGAGGTCAGGGAACCTGGGGACTGTAGATCTCCAAAATCCATGGTTTTTCTGTGAGGGCAGAGCCCATTGCAGGGTCTAACGCTGGCACGGAGTTAAGATTCTGAGTGTGCTTGACTCAGAAGAGAAACCCAGCTGCCCCAAGTACCTACTGAAGAACAGAGTTTATCAAAACTCTGCAGAGCAAGAAACTGGCTTGCACTGTCTGCTAGAAAGTGATTGGTAGAGGAGCTGGCCACAAGTCTTAGACCATAAAAAAACAATGTATCAGTATTTGTGTTGATCTTGTTTGTTTATATTCTCCCTGCCAGCTGATCTTCCTGGTGCTCAGCCTGATTCACTTCTGGTTTCAACTCTACTGGGTGATGGAGAAGGGCCTTCTCCCCTACTGGCAAAAACCAAGAAACTGGCTGGAGGTAGCCCCCCCTTATGTCACTTTCTTGTGAAAAATTATACCAATAAAAATATTTTCATCTTGAAAAAACAAAAGAATTTTAATGAGATATTGATTGTGAACCCCCTGCTTCCAACATTATTGCAGTTTTCTCCTCTGTAGTGTTAATGCCAAAATAGCATTTGAGATAAATGTCTACTTAGCACTTTTACAGTTACCGCTGTGTGCCGCATGACATTTCAGTCAATGATGGTAATCCTGTGAGACTGTAATGGAGCTGAAATCATCCTGTCACCTAATGACATCTTATGATCCTGACCCTGTGTAGGCCTAGGCTAAATGTGTGTGTTTGTGTCTTTGTTTTTAACCAAAAAAAGTTTAAAAAATAAAAAATGTAATAATAGAAGAAAGCTTATAGAATAAAGATATAAAGAAAGAAAATATTCTTGTGCAGCTAGACAATGTGTTTGTGTTTAAATGTTATTACAAAGGAGTCAAAAGTTTATAAAATAAAGTCCCAGTAAGCTAAGGTTAATTTATGTTTGAAGAAAAAATTTTAGGTAAATTTCGTGTAGCCAAGGTGTCCAGTGTCTGTACAGTCTGCAGTAGTAGACAGCCGTGTCTTAGGCCTTCACACCCACTCACCACCCACACACTGTCTCACCTGAACAGCCTGCAGTCCTACGACTCCATTTCTGGTAAGTGCCCTATCCTGGTGAACCATTTTTCAATCTGTAGACCCTCTTTTTCTCTACTTTTTCAATGTGCAGACATGTTTAGATACACAAATATTCCCCACTGTGCTACAGTGGCCGACAGCATCTTAGTACAGTGGCATGCTGTACAGGTTTGTAGCCCAGGCTGTACCACATAGCACAGGTGTGTAGTAGGTGCTACCTCTAGGTTTGCGTAATGCATGCTATGATGTTCCCGCAACAGTGAAATCACATAACAATGCATTTCTTAGATGTATCCCTGTGGTTAAGCGATGCATGACGGTCACTTATGGCCCAAGTTACATGGGGTGCCAGGGAAGTCCTTGCCAGGAGTTGGTCTGAGGAGCCCTTTCTCCTGGGTGTTGCAGCTCTCTGTGGTTGGGGTGAGCCTCACCTACTACATGGCCTCCGGACATCTTGCTACACTTGCTGGGGATGTCACCGACCGGTTCCACAGGGGACTTTGCCAAGCGTTTATGGACCTCACTCTCATGGCATTGTGGAATCAGGTATGCTGGGGGCGGGGCACAGGGGTCAGGGCCATGCCTGCTGGGCTCCCCCTGTGACTCTGCATTCAGGCTGCAGGGGATGTGTGGAAGCCAAGTCCATACAGTTGGCCTGCTGTCCTCATAACTGGCCTCTCCCCAGCCCCTGCTTCCACCCAAGAACCCTCCCTAGACCACCCTTTTCCACCCACCCAGAGGGCAGTCAGGGCCCAGGGCCATCCATAACCCAGGGTGACCTCACACCCTCAGGGCTGGACAGGTCTTGGAACAGCCTGGAAGAGCAGGAGCCAGTTCTTCCCCAGCTGCAGGCCCTCCAGCCCCCAGCTCCATCAGTCTCCTCCAGCCTCTCTCTTCCTCCTTCTGGGCTCCAGGCCCCTGACCTGGCTCTCCTGTCCACCCTTTTGGGAGACCTGCGTGGGATGAGGTCAGTGTCCTCCACGTCTCTTCTTCCTCCACCAAAGCACCAGCCCCCGTCTCCTTGTTGGAGACTGTTTTGTTGCAAGCAACACAAACCCCCTTCTCTGGGGGGAAAAGGGGCTCAGAAGGAGCCCAAGCAGAGGAATATTGGACTTTTTTCCTGAAGAAAAACAGAACACACGAGTCCAATGAGCCAGAACATCACACTACAAGTAAGTCCAAGCAGGGCTGTTATCCTAGACAGGCAACAAGGGACAGTGGAAGGGTGAACTGGTCCCCACTGCTCAGGAGAGCTGACCAGGCTGGATGGAAGTTCATCTTTTGCCTCACAAGCACCACAGCTGGGGACCTGGAAAGCAGCCTGCCCTGAGCCATAAGGCAGGAATACGATGCTCCGGGCTGAAGTGTCATAGGGCATCCTCCTCTAGGAGGGATGTACGCAGAGCCTAGGCTGCCCCAGCCAGTTCCTCCTCATCTCAGGATGTTGCATCCCCTACTTGTGCTAAGTTATTCTGGGAATTACAAGCAAGAACAGGGGACGAGCTGGGCAGGCCAAGGCCATCCAGGGACCTGTCCTGCAGACACTTACAGCATGCACTGAAATCTGCACTGAAAAATTGTTTGCTTTACTGCCTGTCTCCCCATATGAGGCTGGAAGCTCTATGAGGGAGAGCGTATCTGTTTTGTCCACTATCACTCTCCCAGGTCCAGTTCTGGGCCTGATGAGGACGGGTTGCTTAACTTGTTGGCATCTCTCTCTCTGTGCCAGACAGTGGGCTTCCTGGTCTACCATTTACTGTACGTCTGTGCTAGACAAGCCTCTTCCTACTAGCTGGGTGCTACCTTACCCAAGGTCTCCACTGTCCCATAACTGTGGCCTTACATAGCTTTGGTGGCCACAAAGCCCACGAGGCCAGGCTTTTCCTTGCCTATGCCGAGAGGCCCACAGGTGATGGCCGGCTTTCTGTCTCTCAGTGCATGGCTTAGTGCACTGATAAATCACCAATCGGCCACCAGGCATGGACCTCAGCAAGGGGGTCAAAGTGGAACACTTTGCAGGATGCTCTTTTCACTGGATGTGGACAGGAGAGATCTTCTAGGAGCATGATGAGGCCAAACATGAATCTGTCTACATACTTGTCTGATGACTCTCAGTAATTAGTCAGCTTCTCCTGACTTCTGGCCTTGGGAAATGAGTTTACCCTTCTATCCTTCCCCCCACTGATGTCCTACCTTTCTCATCGTGCTCCCTGCCCCTGCCAGAAAAACATGCCTAGGGGATTCTGTCTAGGCCAAGTGCCAACTTCTGACTCCTTAATTAGCTTCTGTGTAAGAGCTAACATGTATTCAGGTTGACTCCCGCTGGTAGTATGCCACCATGAAGACTGAAAGGCTAAGTGGCTGGCCCAAGGTCAGGTACATCTAATTAGGAGCAGCACTGGAACTGGCCCTGGGCCTTGGGCACAAGGGTAGCCACAGTCCTGAGCACTGAGTTTGATGCCGTGGAAGGGCCCTTAGAGGACACTGTCCACACTGACTCAGGAGTGCTTGAGGCAGAAACTTGTGGCTGGAACCATTCACTTCTATTGCTGTGTTGCTGTGTGTTCAGGGCCAGCCCTTGGGAAATGTGCAGTGTAGACAGTATTTGTCCCCTCAGGTGCCTTTGTGTGCCCATCTCTGTGCTGGCACCATGGTCTCTGCCTGCACTATGGCTTTCCCTCCTGACTCCACTTCTGTGAATACCTTTCATGTGGTTCATCAAACTAATCCTCATAGAGTTAGATTTACCTCTAAATTTAGCTTAAGCTACATCCTGGTGCTGAAAGAATGAGACATCTTCAAGATGAAGACAACTGATTTTCTATTGATGGGATTTAACTCCCGGGTTTAAAGAGCCATGACTCAAGTATGTGGAAATGGAAATGCACAGACTTTAGGATTAGCAGACCTAAGACTCAATCCCAGCTCCTCTTCTTCCATGTGCCATTGGGCAAATTACTTAATGTTCAAGTCTTAATAAGGTGGGACCATGCTATGTGCCTTGAGGGTTTTGTTAGGATTTGAATGTGTGCACTATTTGTACATACATAGACATGCATATCCTTCCAGCACAGAGCTTGGCATCTGGTGGGTGTCCTACAGATGAAAGTCATAATAATGACAATGGCTAAAAAGGCTTAATGACATCCTTCAGTCAGATGCAGGCGAGAAAGGGGTCTTTCCACGTTGTCCACCCATAGGGGATTGTAGTTGTGATGTCCAGTGCAGTAGCCACAGGCCACATGTGGCTACTGAGAACTCACAATGTGCCTATTCCAAACTGAGATAGGCTATGAGTGTCAAATGCTCCCTGGCTTTCATAAACTTGGAAAATTAAGAATACAAAATATCTCAGTAATGTTTATGTTGGCTACACATTGAAATGGTGCCATTTTAGATATGCTGGCTTAAATAAAATATATTATAAAATAATTTTCCCTTAATTTTATTTTTTAAAATATAGCTACTAGCAAATGTGAAATTCCACTCACAGCTTGCATTATACTGGAACCAGTCATTCCCATCTCCACATGCTTGGCTCACCTGCTCTGATTGGAAGGGAACCCAAGGGGTCATAATCACTCACAGGCTGTCTGGGTTTTGATTGTCATAGGTCAGTGTTGACTTTGTCCCAATTAATGATAAAACAAAACAAATAGGAAACCTTGATTCATTGCCCATGTCAATTTTAAACCACCCAGCTTTCATTTCTTTCCCTTTTGTTGCGTATAGATGAGATCACACACCCAGAAGTCCTTTCCCAGCGAGCCCTTGGTAGGAAGGAGAGCAGTCTTCCTGGAGGCCTTGTGGGGGTAAAGGATTTCAGGAGGCTGGGTTGGCCTTGGGTCTGCCGTATTTCCAGCTGTGCAACTTCTGTCTGATCACCCTGCTTCTCTGAGCCGTGAACTCCAAAGCTATGAAAGGAGAGTGCTCTTAGTCTTTAACAGAGTAGAAACTGTAAATCTACATGGAAAGTGTCAGTAGGTTAATGTATTCTGTCATACAAAGGAGGAAGAAGGAATGAGCATGCACTGGTATTTTCCCAGGGCCCCTCTGTGGTGGCGATGTTCTTACAGCATAGTAGACTGAGGCTCGGACAGAGGAAATGACTAGACCTGCTCTATCCTGGTGGGTATAGAAATACCAAGGGAGAATTCAGAGCTGGTCTTTCTAAAAAGGCTTTATAATTTACACTTACTCCTAGTTCTGACTCATTCTCCTGCGCAGACATCAGCACCTAATGTTCCTCAGTGCCCGTGTGGTTTGTCTATCAGATGCAATGAGTCCCGTGCATGGCCTACAGGTGTAAATATACCTGGGTACTTTCTTATGATTGGCAGGACATAAACTGACTGCTGCGTTCTTCTGTCTCAGAGGGTGCGATGGCTCCAGGGAATCCTCTTATTCCTCTTAATGTTCAAATGCATCTATCTGCTCGGCACTCAGAAAACAATGGCATCCTGCTCCTCGAAGATGAGTTGTCCACTCTTCAGTGTGTTTACATCAGGGGTAAGAACTCTCCCCTTTGTCAAGTGATTTCTCCAGTAAACCACTACTTCAGCGCATGCTCCTTGACCCTTTCTCAAGGGAAAACCAAACTTCCCTCAAGGTGAAACACTGTCTAGAATTCCAGTCTTCTGATCCCTTGCAGTGTGGTTTTAGAGGACTAATATCAATAGTTGTAAGGTAATCTCTGGCCATGACAATAGCCACGATTTATTAAACACTTGCTCTGTGTATATCTTGTACCAGCACATTACTGCTTTGATTTCTAATGGAAGTAGTTACTGTCACCTAAGGACCTTTTTCTAAGTGCCGGGAACAGTACTTTGGGCCTCTCATCTATTACCTCACTCGATTATCACAACCAAGCTGCGGGCAGGCACGTTTCTTTTAGGCAGGAGCAAGGGGCTGAGAAGTTACGAGGTTTGCCTTGAAACTGTAACTCTTAGGTACCTAGGTGCTTACCTGCGTGTGTGGGTTCTTGGGAATGCCTCGCTCTAACCCCAGGGTGAGGTCAGCTCTGCATCCAGGGCTGGCCCGGAAGTCTGGTCCGGAGGGGAAAGTCCCAAATCAGCATCCCCAGAGTGCAGCTTGTAGCCCTTATGAAGTTCTTGGGGTGCTGGTGATTGTGATCTGGTCCCCACAGGAAAAGAACTTGCTCCAGCATGACCGGCCCTCGTGGGCATCATCTCCTTCTCTGCAGCGGCGCAGAACTGCAGTCAGGGCTGAGGGAGAGAACCTCCACCAGCTGCCCTGAGTTAGAAGGCTCTGGGTCAGGATCAGGGCTCTCAAAGCACACGAGACACCAAACAGGTCTCCCGCTCCAGGAAATGTGTTCCCCAATCCCTACTCGTCTTACGCTTAGAGAAACAGACTCAGCAAACCAGAGTGGAAAGAGCAGACTTTCGAATTGAGAGAGCTGCATTCAAACCCTGGCTATCCCACTCCCACTCCCTGTTGTGTCCACAGGCCAGTTACCAAACCTCCCCCTCTAGAAAGTTCATCAATGGTGTGTGCCCAGAAAGACCTCAGAGATTATAGGTTTGTGGAATTCATTGAGCTATCATACTGGTCACTATTAGGACCATTTAGCAACATGCAAAATTGCTTCTTTGTAAGGAAAAAAAAATCCAGAATGTAAATAAATTGCGTCCAAATTAAGTAGCAGAATTCTAATGGTATAGCAAGTATAGATACACAGGAACAAAAGGAGTCCAGGTAGGCCTTGTGGCTGGATTTGTGGAGTTGTGGGCTCAGGACTGTGCTTGTTTTCCTCTAAGTTGGCTGACGTGTGATTCCTCCTGGAGAGTAACTATTGCTAAAGAGACCCCGTGTGTCAGTAGGGAAGTCATCAGGTGCAGGGCTGGTTACAAATGGATGCCAGCAGGGACCTGCCTAGAACACAGCAGGTGACCGTTGCTGCAGCTGGGACGGCCCCTCAGATGGCCAGTTCACACACACGAACACATATGAACCTGTGACAACCAGCTGATGGTCCATCATCCAGGCTGAGAAAAATGCTTGTCGGCATCAGAGCTGGTTTGAATGGATGGAGTGAGTAACAAAAGCGGAGTTGGCCATGCAACCCCAAGGCAGCAGGCCAAGTCCCCAGTCTGTTACAACAGCCAGGACCACAAAACTTAACCCAAGCTGAATTTAACTCAAAATCTGCCTTCCCGATGCTTCTTAAGTGGTTTATTTTACTAGGTCCTTGCCGGGTGCTGGGGACATAAAGATGATGAGTGAGCCACCCTGTCATGACAACCGTGGTCTCCTAGAGGGGAATGTCCCACAATGCGGGCAGGCCAGTCAGGGCCAAGGGCCAGGAGGAACAGGCCAATGATCAGCCAAGGCAGAGGGAGGCAGCCACGGACAGAACAGTGGCGCTGGCAGGAGGAACCCTTGAAATGAGCAGGGAGCTTCACCACAGCTTGGAGAGCTGGCTGGGGCTTGGGAGGAGGGAGACCTGGGAAAGGGCGAGAGACAAGACCAGCCTGTCGGAGTTCCTGAACCCAGGATGATGGAGGACGTGACACTGCTCCTCCAAGCTGGCCTCTATTTCACAGCATTTAGAAGTCCCCAAACGGGTCAACCATGCCTAAGAGGTGGTGACAATGTCAGTCATCTCCTGCTTTTCTCCCTGCAGCTGGCGGGGGCCCTGATGCTGGCCGCCCTCTCTCACCTGCACCGACTCCTGCTCTCCGCCTGGGCTCTCCCATCCGGCACCTTCGAAGATTCTCTCCCCGGGCTGCTCTTTCGTTTTCCAGGAAGAATCCAAAAAGATTCATTCCTTGACCTTTCCAAATCTGACCGGCAGGCCACAACTTGTTACTGCGGGGCCCTTTTTATAATCACCGCCATGCTGTGTTTTGGAATGGTACGTTAATGCGTCCCAGCCTTTGAAGTTAAAGTTTGTAAATGGTTTCATGGCTGTCAGGGTGAAATTCTCTCTGGTACCTGTGGACAGTGCCAGATCGCTCGGGCCAGATCTTACGGTGACAGGGCCTCTCGCCTACCTGGGCAGGGCTGTACACAGTCAGTTTGACTCCCCTTGACCTAGACCAGTTCAGCAAGACAGCAGTCACCCAGGGTACCTCCCTGGCCCTTCACCCATCACAGAGTCACATCCCTTCTCTGAAATTCATTTCACGTGATCTCACATGGCCTCAGGATCTCATGCCTTGTTATCTCAGTCTTACCATCTCATCAGGTCTCACTCCCAGCAGCCAACCTTCCCTGGACGTGTTCTTCGGACTGGGCACTGAGTGAGGAATGGGGGTCCCTTTTTCACACCCTACTGCTGATCTGCCATTGGTAAATCTAGTCATGTCACCCCCAGCTTAAACTCCTTCAGTGGAGGAAAGGTTTTCCCCATCGCCTTGCCTTCTCACCCCCAGTTGGGACTCGTGGATTTAGCACCCAGTTACAGTTCAATTCCAGTAAACAATAAATAAGTTTTGAGTACTAATAAGCCCCTGTGATAGTCCAGACATACTTATATTAAAAATTATCTGTTGGGCCAGGTGCCATGACTCATGCCTATAATTCCAGCAGTTTGGGAGCCTAAGTTGGGAAGATAGCTTGAGCCCAGGAGTTTGAGATCAGCCTAGGCATCATATAGAGACCCCATCTCTGCAAAAAATTTAACAATTAGCCCGGTGTGGTGGCATGCATCTGTAGTTCCAGCTACTCAGGAGGCGGAGGCAGAGGAATCACCCGAGCCCGGTAGGTTGAGGCTGTAGTGAGCCGTGATCGTGCCACTGCACTCCAGCCTGGGCAACAGAGCAAGACCCTGACTCAAAAAAATGACTTGTTGTTGACCTGAAACTAAATCGTAACTGGAAATCCTGTGCCTGGCCCTTCCCTGCTCTGCCAATTCCTCCTCAGTTCCACCTGGGATTGTGACCTCCATATCTTGGACACAGCACCTCTATTTTCAGAAAGCTCAGGGTTGGAAACCCCCGCTCTGTGTCTGACCAGGCCTGACGGCATGCTGTATGTCCTTGCTGTATATGCTTACTGTATGTGTTTGCTGTGTATGCTGCGCCCTCCACCTACACATGCCTTCTCCCTGGACCCTCCCCTGTGCCCCATTTGGTGTTAAGTAAGGCTCACTCTCAGGAGACAGCCTCAGTGTGGTGTCCCCTCTAGAACCTTTCCCAGCACCACACCCAGCTCTCAGCTAGCTGGACCTCACCAGACCCCAGAGGCTCTGGCCTGCCTCCTCAGTGCACCTACTTCCCTGTGCTGTGGTTTTCTAGCTCCATTTGAACTCTGGCCTCATCCGTAACAGCTATGTTGGTGTGCCTGACTCCTAAACCGGCTCCTGACACACTGTAAAGCCCAACACAAGTTCAGTGCACTGAATATTCGAGCATTGTAAGCAGGTTAACATTCTCTGCAGTCCTCTAAGGGCTCTCAGTATTCTAGTTTAGTAGTTAGAATGAAGCTAGAAATGATTACTCACGTGCACACCTTGATGACACTCACATTGAAAGATTCTTTTGCTCTTTCAATGCTCCTAGCTCCCTACTGTTCATCCATCCATCCATCCTTCCATCTATCCATCCATTCATTCCCCCACTAATCCACCCACCCACTCACTCAGCTAATTACCTCTCTACCTATCTACCCTCCCATCCACCCATCCACTCACTCATTCATCCATCTATTCATCCATCCACCCATCCACTAATCCACTAATCCACTAATCCATCCATTCATCCATTCACCCATCCATCCACCCATTCATCCATCCATCCATCCCCTCATTTGTTCATTCATGCATTCACTCAATAGTTACTTAAAGAACACCCATTATCTTCTGGCAATGGTGAAACAAAGATCATAACTGGGTCCTGCTTCAGGGATTTCCCAGTCCATAGGGAAAGACGGGTATAAACAAAAAATTGTAGCGATTTTTATACATTGAGTACAGTTTTTTTATTTGATTTATAAATATTTTCTCCTAGCCTGTGACTTGTCCTTTTATTTCTTAACAGTGTCTTCACAAAGCACTAATTGAAAATTTTGTTAAAGACTAATCTTTAAATTTTTTCTTCTATGGATTGTTTTTTGGTGTCATAGCTAAAAATGAATCGTCACACCCAAAGCCAACACGTGTTTTCTGTTACATTATATATTCTCTTATATATTATAGCTTTTTGTTTTACATTTAAGTTGCTCATCCATTTTGAGTTAATTTTAGTATAAGGTATGAAATGTGAATTAGGTTCCTGTTTTTTATAGATAAATGTCTAATTTTTCCAGCACCGTTTTTTTTTTTTTTTGAGTTGGAGTCTTACTCCATCACCCAGACTGGAGGGCACTGGCATGCTCACAGTCACCCCAGCCTCGACCTGCTGGGCTCAGGCAATCCTTCTGCCTCAGCCTTCCAAGCATGTGCTACCATGCCCAGCTAATTCTTTGATTTATTGTAGATATGAGATCTCACCAAGTTGCCCAGGCTGTTCTCGAGCCTGTGGGCTCAGGCAATCCTCTCACCTCGGCCTCCCAAAGTGCTGGGATTACAGGCTTGACCTACCGTGCCCGGTCCCAGCACCATTTTTTAAGAGAGTATCCTTAGTCCATTGAATTGGTTTTACATCTTTGTTAAAAAGCATTTGACTATATCTGTGTGAGTCTATTTCTGGGCTGTCTATTCTATGTCACTGATCTTTCTTTTCCTCACTCCCACAGGGTCTTGATTACTATAACTCTAGAACAAGTCTTGGAGTGACATAGATGAGTCCTCCAACTTCATTCCTTTTCAGTTTTGGATATTCCAGCTCTCTTAATATTAAAATCACCTTGTCAATGTATATGTTTTAAGACATGCTGGAATTTTCATTGAAATTGCCGTGGAAGTAGGAATCAAATTCGGGGAGAATAGTAACTTAATAGTATCAAGATTTTCAATCTTATTATTTAAGTCTTTGATTTATTTCATCAGTGCTTTATAGTTTTCAACATTCAGATCCTATACAATTATATGCAATTTTTAAGCCTATCTAGAAGTTTCCTCAAAGTGCAAGAAACTTAGATCAGGGACTCATTTGTGCTTCCTAAGAAGACCAGGAAACCTTCACACAGCAGGAAAGGTATTTAATTCAAGCTTCAGTGAGTTCATTTCATGTAGACAGCTGGGAGCAGCATCTCTGTCAAACAAACATTATGTTGAAAAAACTGATTAGAACCAGGGATGGAAGGCCTTGAATATCATGCTAAGACCCCTGAACTTCATCATGTGAAACAGGAAGGCAATATTACATTGCAGTCTCTGAGTGTAAAAGTCAGGCCTCGCTGTCCTTTGTGGCTGTTTTGCTGGTAAACCCAGGAAATCTCAGACCTACGTACAATTGTGTGTTTATATACCAGTTGTGTATCCTCTCAGGCTCCTGGGCATCCTGCAGAGTCCTTACACATTGTCAGGGGTTCCAGGGATTTGGGGACTGATCATGATATGATCATGAAAGACATTAACACACACTCACTGTATGGGTTATTTTTGAGGGGTTTCATGTGGAGGAATTCCTTCACACTATGAAACTGTCCAACGACTTGCAGCACAGGGTGCAAGAAAAATCCAGAAGGAAGAAGGGCAAGGGAAATCTCGGGGCAAAAGGCAGCAGAGAGGGACTTCCCAATACAGAAGCTGTCATTTGGCAGCACGGCAGCACAGAGAGGAGGCTCTGAGTCAGAAAGTGCCTATGGTCCATGACAGTTGCTAAACCTTTGCTTGGGTTTATTGTTTTAAAACAGTTTGATGTGTAAAAATTTGAATTTGGTGCCAGAAAGCTTTTGAGCTAACAGCTCTCAACTTGCAGTGAAGAAATAAATCACCTGGGGCCAATATGCAGTAGCCATTGTTGGCTCCCTTAGGGACACACTTGACTACCCAACGACCCACTGAGCCTGTGGCCTCTTCTGTCTCCCAGGTACAGGCACATGCATAGGTGGTGCACACCTATGGCCCAGTGTGGCTCATCAGGGATGCAGAAACGGAGACTCAGATTTTACATATGGAAATGTACATCACATTAACAATCTTGACCCTCATCTGCTAGATACTGAAAACATTCTTTATGATACGATTAGCTTTCATTGTTGCATTCATCTTACTGCCAATGAGTTCAATTCAGGAGAGGTATTTTTCTGGTTTTGTTTTTTAACCAAGAAATTACCATCTTACCAAAGGTTATCAAATAGCATCATCAGATATCTCCACTTTATAGTTTGTCAGATTAACAAAGCTATTCTTTAGTTGCTAACACGAAATTTGTTCTTTTTTTTCTCTTTCCCAGCTGAGAGGTTTCCTCATGACTTTAACCCGAAAAAGAAAATCTTGTCAAAGTAAATCTCTTGTGAGACTTAAAGATGTCATTGCTTTTACATGGGGGAAGGCCCTCATCTTTCTGGGACTGGAAATGCCAGAGTTAGAAGAAGCCGAGATGGTGGAGAATCACGTAAGCTGTGGCATCTTGTATTCATGAGCATAACAGCACACTCAGGATGATGGTTTCACTGCAGAACTTTGCTTTTAGTTATCAAAGCATGATTGGGTTTCTCTGCCAAATCTCATTGCAAAGTTACAAAATAAGTTCTCATCCATAGTGTACAATTTTCCCTTGAAATTCTGAAGAACTTTGCAGTTTACCAAGCACATTCTCCTCCATTAACTCACTATGTCCTTGCAATGACCCTATAAAACTGAAAAGATGGAGTTTTTGTCTCCCCCAACACAAACACACTGTGCTCTGTCCCCTTTAGAGTTAGTTATTTGTTTTTGGTACCTGCTACCAAATCCAAACTTCTACCCAAAATATGGAGCCTTAAGAGCATTGTTTGTGTTGAGTCATTCAAGACATGCATGCAAACAGCACCAGTTATTTGCACATTGAATAATCAGCTGTCTTCCATGGCTGACATTTAGGCATCACCCAGTGAAAATCTAAAGACAATCATGTATAATCATAATATTGTACATTTTGATAGGACTTTACTGGCTGTCATGCACTTCCCTATTCATTTATTGTCTTTAAATCCATCCAGGAGTCTTCTATGTAGGCATTACTAACTATGAATTTACCTGTATATCTGTATATGTACATTATAAATAAGACAACCAAGATACAGAGATATGAGACTTGGGCCCAGCACCCAGGTCTTCTGACTCCAGGGGCCAACATGTTTTCTAACATAGCATCGTGCCATATAAAACTGGGACCCCTACAAGCTCCAGATAATCAGGAAAGAAGGAAAATGAAGTTCCTGAGTTCATTTACTAATCTAATTTTCTTCCTTTCAGAATTACTACCTGGATGAATTTGCAAGTTTATTAGATGAACTTCTGATGAAGATTAATGGTTTGTCCGAAAGCTTACAACTGCCTCTTCTAGAAAAACAATCTAACAGTATGGGGGAGACAAGTACAGAAGATAGTCCCTTGGTGGGTGTTCCTAGTTACCAAGCCACTGTGGCAAGACAATGAAAAATGATTTATGTCAATTTTCTTCATAGCAAATGTTTTTTAAGTTCCAAAGGAGGTTTGGAATGGTTGCTATTCCAAATTATGAAACTCATTTGCATAAACATTCTTTAAGGATAATACTGGTGATAAGATGAGCTCAGTTCATAACTGAAGAACCACTTAATTTAAAATGTATGATGTGGCTGACAGTTTAAAATGATGGCATAAGTATCTATGTGCACCTTATTTCTAATTACAACTGGTGTCAACAAAGAGATTGAGAAACAGAAAACTCCATCTTTCGAGAAACTAAGAAATATCTGTGACCCAGAGAATGACCAATAATCCCAAGAATGGATGCCAAGAACTTTGAAAATCAGACCAAGAGAGAAAGGATGCTACCACTTTCGAGATCACACAGAATTCTCCAAATTAGACTTCAAATCTGGAGGGACCAACAAAGACCCCTGGTTTGGAAGAAAAAAATTATAGAGTAAAAAGGAGTTAACACATCTCCTTGAATCATAAGGCCACAGAGTTCTGGAGACATATGACTGAAGGACAAAACATGTAGGAAGCCGTCTTTGTAAAAAGCTGTTTGCTGATGTAATCACCTAGAGAAGGAATTGCTGTTGGCTTACAGAGCCAGGCTTGGACCACTTGCCAACTAAAGAAAAATCAACACAAATTCACACACCATGTGCTAAGTACACTGTGAAAAAGAAAGATAGTGCTGTGCCCCTGACATGGAGACCTGCTATTGTCTGTCCATACTGCCACAGCCCCTAGAGAAGAGTATGGCAAGGGATTGAGCGGGCACGCACAAACCCACATTCCTGAGAACTAACAGAAAAGGCGCTTTCCCTTATCTGTCATGCACTCCCAGTAAATAACTTCAAAGAGCCGGGCTCAGTCTGTAATCCCGCGCCTTTGGGAGGCTGAGGTGAGTGGATTGCCTGAGCCCGCAGGTTCGAGACCCGCCTGGGCAGTAAGACCTCACCTCTGCAATAAATCAAAAAATCAGCCAGGTGTGGTAGCACGCGCCTGTAATTCCGGCTACTTGGAAGGCTGAGGCGGAAGGATCGCTGGAGCCCAGCAGGTCGAGGCTGCGGTGGCCGGGAGCGGCCACTGCACTCCAGTCTGGGTGACAGAGTGAGATTCCAACTCAAAATAATAATAATAATAATAATAATAATAACTTCAAAGAACCCTTAACTTCCTTGCAGACTGTGCCCAATTTACTGAGAGAAGTCAATTCCCATTTACTCTCTTTTCTTAGTAGTCACAGGTTTGAATAATATAGTATTAAGGTAATTGTAAGTCTTGTGATTTGTATAACTTTTGTATCAATGTAATCATAAAGCTCTTGTGATTTGTATAATATTTGCATATAACAACGTGTGATGTATGATGTCTTAGGCCCTTTGAACCCCCTTTACTCTATGGCGAGCTTAATTAACGCTTCTGCTAGGTGTTACTGATATAAAGCTGTGAGATATCTCTGGTAACTGGTGCCAGGAAATGTGGACCATAAATATCCTTATTGACAAAATGCAGCTGTGACTTAAGTTCTATATAATGCTCTGCTAGTCACATAGTCAGTATATAGGTACCAACTACCCTGCACTTATAAAAGCAGACTGTAAAACTTGAGTGGTGAGCAGAACCATTTTTAAAAGGCCAGAAGCCTGGCTCTGCTCCCTGGATTTGAATTCAGAAATAAGCCTCTTTCTACCAGTTCCCTGCCCTTTGATTTATTGGCATCGAGGAAAAGCAGCCAAAGATTACTTGGACTGTAACACCCTGATGATGAGTACATTCCAGCAGTAACTTCCCTGAGATCCAGAGAGCAGAGAGACACTCTTCTGGCTCAGAGCAATCCTGTTCATGTGTCTGAGCGACAATGAAAGTGCTCTCCAAAGGCAGAGGAGAACCTGCTACAAGCTCCCTGCCTCAGCCCTTTCTGGCCCTAAATAACAATGACCTGGGGAAGCACACCCTTCCTGCAATGATGAGCTTCTACACATAGAGAAGAGCAATGATCATAAGAGCAAACCGTCACTGGATCTATGAGAACTTGCTGCAGGGAGAAGTAGTAAACAAACATGACCAAAAGAGAAGGTGATGAAGATTATGCCTTTGAAAGCAATTGCCATCAACAGGCAAAAATTGTAACCAAGATGTTGTCGATCAGTTTATTAAAAATAAATTAATGAAAAAAATGCTTCTTTGAAATGAGAGTTCAAAGCCAAGATGAAAGAACTCTAAAATGAAATTAAAAAGACAAAGAATAAATTAGAGTTGAAAAAAATGGGAAAGAAAAAAAGATGACAGAAATACCGGCAAAGCAACAATAAAATAAAGAGCAGTAGTTTCACAGAAAAGGCAATGAAGAATGAATTCTATGGGTGACAGGTGTGAGAAAACTCAGGAGAAAAAAAGTTGAATCTGGGAGGCCGAGGAGGGAGGATCACTTGAAGCCAAGAGTTCAAGAGCAGTCTGTGCATCAAAGTAACACCCGGTCTTTTCAAACAAACACAGTTAAAGTTGATTTTAGAGAAAATAACGCACATGGAAATCAGACAAAGAAGACCATACATAAGACAAGGAAAAGGTAAACATAATTAGTGTAGCCCTAGAAATTTGAACAGAAAAGAGAAATTAAAGATATAATTTAAGAAAAGTTTTCTGTAAAAAGATTTAGACCTATGTATTTAAAATGGAAGTGTGTCCCAGGGAAGAAATAAATTCAAGTCTATTTAAGCTAGAACATATCCTTAAAAAGGCACTGGACTTAAAAAAATAAAGATAATACTATTGGCATCCACATAACCTCCCTTTCCCCGCAAAATTATGTCATCATTAAGTGATTTCAATTAGATTATTCAAAAATTAATTTTTACTATTTTAATTATTAAAATTGTTTAAGCATGCATACCAATAGAAAACTATTCAAAGCAATTTTTATAGGATAGACAATATAAGGACCAATTCTTTAATAAAAATAAGGAGAATGTATATAGAGGAATAAAAGATAGGGTTGCATATTCTACATTCGTAACATATAAAGTAACTTAAAAATTTAAGAAGAATATTTTAGAAGAAAGATAATTGTATTTCTATTTATACCATAAAGTTTATATTATTTTTGAATGATATGATCAAAACAAAGGACAATATATACTGCAAATTAGTGTTTAGAAGAAAATCTAGAGTGTATATTAAGGAACAACAACAAATGAAAGTAAACTAAGTATGTATTCAACTCAAATAGGAAAAATCCACAGCACACGCAAATACACACAAAGACACGCAGGCACATACCTACTAAGCAAAGCAGAAGGAAGGCAGTTGTAAGGATAAAAGCATAATTTAATAAAATCAACAGCAAAATGAAGTAATTCAAGAGATAGTTATTTTAGCAAGCAATTAAATTGGTAAATCATTAGCTAATTTATAGATAAATATGATGAAAATGAGTCCAATACATATACAAAAGGAAAAATAACCTTAAAGAAATTAAATGAATTATTAAAAATTTGGAAAGAAAAAACAGTTACCAATGTTCATTATGCACCAAACTGACTTGAGTAGAGACAGGAATCTGAAAGAATATTTGAAGATCTGTCCCTCCACAAGCCCCAGGCCCAGATGGCCTCACAGGCAAAATAAAAACTATTTAGAAACATGTACGTCCAGATTGCTCTTCAAACTTTCACAGCAGAGACAGAAGAAAGACTTCCAAATATATTTTTATAAAACAAGCAACTTATTGATCTAAAAACTGGACAGAAATATCCCAAATGTTAAAAACTCACTACATACCAGTGTTACTGATTTTGATGCCAACAACATAAAGAAAACCTTAGCACATAGAATCCAACAGTATTAAAAGAATTGCATCCCATGATCACATGAGTATTAAATCAGGAATAGAAATGTTTTGATATTTAAAACATGTTAATAACCTTCACCAAAAAATAGAGGAAGGTATCATTTGCTTTTATCCATGACTGCTTTTGATAAAATTCAGCAAATAGTCTTAACTTTGAAAACATATTGGTTTTTGTTTTGTTTGGTTTTTTTTGAGTTGGAGTCTCACTCTGTTGCCCAGACTGGAGTGCAGTGGCCGCTCCCGGCCACCGCAGCCTCGACCTGCTGGGCTCCGGGGATCCTTCCGCCTCAGTCTTCCAAGTAGCCAGAACTACAGGCGCGTGCTATCACGCCCGGCTGATTTTTTGATTTTTTTTATTGTAGAGATGAGGTCTCGCCAAGCTGCCCAGGCAGGTCTCGAACCCGCGGGCTCAGGCAATCCACTCATCTCAGCCTCCCAAGGCGCGGAATTACAGGCTGAGCCACCGAGCCCAGCTTTGAAAACATATTCTTAATAAGAAAGTGAAATTGACATAATTTTTAAAACATAATATAAATCAAGTTAAAAGCTAGCACTATAACTACTTGCAACATCAGAGGCTTTCCTACTGAGGGCAAAGAAGGAATTGACAAGGAAAGATTGTCAATTCAAAAGTCCACAAGAGCCTGTATTTTAAGGGGTAAGCCTCATCTCATTTCTGCAGATACACTTGTTTCACTTACATATTTCATAACTTGTATAGCAAGCAAAAACATTATAATATGGCTGAGTAGTCTTTCATATACACAACACACACTATTGTGAGTCCTTATATGGTCACAACATGTAATCATCTATGCTGATTTTCTGAACCTTGGAAAATAATTTCCCTCGAGTAAATTAAAGAGGCTTGTAGTTGTGTAACTGTCGTGTCTTTGCCCTCACAACTTACTGCTCTTGTGTATGATGTGGGAAGTTTTCAGTAATGCAATCACCGGTTTTAGTTTCGTCCCATGGGAAATCACAATTCTTTCTGGACAACCACTTAATGAGGCATTTATCAGAAGTGTGTTTTGCAAGAAGTTAGTGCTGCCAGGGGTGGGCCTCTCACCTGACTCCCAGGTGGATCTCTGCCTGCAGAACTCAAGTTTCTGCAACATGAGTTTAGCAGAAATCTACTGGGAAGGAACCAGGAATGTAATTGGCATTGGAACAGGCCAAGCAAACTGGACTTTACAGAACAGACCCTCTTTTGTGTGAATTTCCTAACTTCAGGGCAGTTGTTTTTTCATCTTACCATTAATAATTAAGATGTGTATCTTTATAAACTAGAAGGATTGGATGTCTGGAGCTCTCAATAACCACCTACAAATTATATTGTTCTTTGCATTTCTTAAGTGATTCATGGCAACAAAATGCTGTGGGTTGGCCAGCCTCCACCTTCTCCCCCTTGCCAGCCGGCTCTCTTAGGTTTCTTGGCTCTTTTTCGCCTCTCAGCTATGTAGACTTGGCCCAAGAGAAGAGCTCCCAGCCAGGGCGCTGCTGCTCATTGTGCAGAAGGACCTTGTTTGCCGGCAGCCCCTTTCCAAGCTTTGGTGGCTGCTGGGGCCTCTTCACTACAACAGTGACTCACCGTTTTGCAGGAGCTGGCCATGCCACAGTCTGGGGATGCAATTCAGAGATACCAGGAAGTTTTTCTCCCCACATGTTTTCCTCTTGATTTGCTTTTGTGAGTACAATTGAGTAAGGCAGGAACATCCAGAAGGGAGCATGAGACCTCAGGGTACGGAGTCTGCCCAAGCAATTTTTGGCTTTTTTTTTTTTAAGTATAATTCCTCAGCAACCACCTGCCAGGAGAGAGGTTGAGAAGTTTTGTCTAACTGTGGAAAATCTGGGTTCACATCCACATTTGGGGTCCCTGACGTAGTCAATGTGGGTATGTGGAAAAAAGGGTGGCATGCCACTGTCCATGGTGCTGTGTTCACCAAGGTTTGTATAGTGAACTCTGTGGGTCAGGGTTACTCAAGGGCAGGAAGTGATCAAGAAGGTAAATTTTCTTTCAGCTTCTTCCCTTCCCTTTGCCAGTTTGTGGAATAGTTGGAAGAAGACTTAGATAACTTACCTTTCCCTAATGCGCTCAGCTATCCCCAGTCACAGAAACCTGCTTATAAAAAGAAATTTACTAAGCATCTCAAAATCTAGCAGGTTTTGTAATTATAATTGGGTTCTGTAAACTTAATCTTCAGTGACTCAGAAGTCACTGACAGTATAAGTTATCTGACCACTCTAGGCTTGAATTCTTGAGGAGAAAACCGGCTAGGAAGGATCTGTTAAAAGGAAATATCAGCTCGGCCTGAGCATGCAAAAAGTACAATGCCCTGCAGATGTTCCTACTTCTACTGATAAGCACGGAGGTCACGTGAGTCCGAGGGTTGCACAATTGCTGATGTGATTCCATTTTAACCTCCGGCTGGCTCACTATGGGCAGGAACTTGCCTTCTTCGAGTCTTCTGTCCTGCTCTGTACAAGGAAGACACTAGTAGGGCCTCTCCCACAGGGTCGTTGAGAGGTAAATGACTAGTGTCTGTGTCCTGCATCCTGCTCTCTGTGGGTTTAATATAGATTGTTATATAGCCTATTCTATAGATTATTGAAACTGAGCTTGAAGACTCATTCAATTATCAAGTATTTTTGTGCCAGACACAATTCTAGGGCCTGGGGACCCAATGACGAACAGCATTGACTTGAAAGTGAACTATGTCAACCAAGAAGACATAGTGTTCCTAGAACCTGGAAAATACAAATCTCAAAATCATGGACAAAAATCTGAGTGCCTTTTGTGTTCTTTTATGTGAAGCTGGGAGGAGCCATTAATGATGCAGATATTTCCTCAAAATGAGGGATGCTTGGGGAGAACACAACCTGTCATTCCCAAGGTTTATTCAGTATCGTAAGCACTCCTGTATTACTTTAGTAAAGAAATGACAAAACAGTAAGTTCACAACTCTGAGATATGTTTAAAGGTTTTTGTTTTTTTTTCTAAGAGTTTCTAAGTATATTTTAGAATTTTTCCCTTGATGAGCATCACAAGAAAAACTTATTAAATTTAAAAGAACTGTTTAGGTATGATTTATCAATACTTAATACATTAAAAGTGGAAATAACTTAAAACTCAGATGGCAGTCTTGAAGCAGACAGCCTTCTGAAATGAATTTTCTCAGCCTTCATGAATTATGCTGAGTCTGTCGTGATGACTTCACAAGAAGGAGTGTTTTTTGTTGCTACTGATTCATTCCTTCCTGGCAGACACAGCCCCATTAAAGTTGAAATATTGGGGTTAATCCTTTTTATTTAGATGTGTGCTAGAATGACACTTGAGGCACTGAAAATATAAACCAGGGCTTCTGTGTTGCTGTGAAGACATAATCCGTTTACTCGAGCCCAACTGTCTCCAGCAGGGGTCAAGAAAGTTGAATTCTCAAGGACTAAAATGCACTATCAGTTGGCTTCTTTTTGAAGAAGTTTTTGTTTCAGTTCAGAATCTTATGAGCTATAAGTATTTCCCAAAATAATAAGTAAAATACTGTATTACTTTGCTAGGGCTGCCATGACAAAGTACAACAAACAGAAATGCATTCTCTCACAGTCTGGAGGCCAGAAGTCCAAGGTCAGGGTGTCAGCAGGACCAGGTTCCCTCTGAAGGCTCTGGGGAAGGATCTGTTCCAGGCCTTTGTCACAGCTTTTCATAGTTCCTTGGCTTCTGGCAATATACTTCTAATTTTTACATGCATTATCCCTGTGGACATGCCTCTGTGTCCAAATTTTCCTTTTTATAAGGACACAGTCACATTGGATTAGGGCTCACCCTAATAACCCTATCCTGACTTGATCATCTGCAAAATAAGGTCACATTCACTGGTATGGGGGGTTATTAGCACTTCAGGATCTTTTTAGGGGATGGAGGGAAGAACAATTCAACCCATAACAAGTACATTTAAGCAAAAGTAAATATTTAAAGACAAGTGCTACAGTTTTTCATTAATTTCAACTCTTTGAGAAATTTAATTCCACACTTTAACAAAAGTAAAGCAAAAAAAGTAAAACTCAGCTGGGCTCGGTGGCTCAGCCTGTAATCCCGTGCCTTTGGGAGGCTGAGGTGATGTATTGCCTGCCATGGGATGGAGACCCGCCTGGGCAACTTGGCGAGACCTCATCTCTACAATAAATAAAAAATTAGCCGCGTGTGGTAGCGTGTGCCTGTAGTTCCAGCTACTTGGAAGGCTGAGGCGGAAGGATCGCCGGAGCCCAGCAGGTCGAGGCTGCAGTGGCCAGGAGCGGCCACTGCACTCCGGTATGGGCGACAGAGTGAGACTCCAACTCAAAAAAAAAAAAAAAAAGTAAAACTCAAAAAGTTTTGCAAACTTTTCCTTTTTACTCTGTGTAGAGTTTAATATAGGATGTTTTTATAAAAATGATGTTAACATGTTGATTATCATAAAAATTATAAAACAAGTGGATCACCTAAGTTTTTTGACTGTGGAAAAGATCAGGTAGCAACCAAAGATGGTTTTTTTTTTGCCATTTTAAATAGAAATACAATTGGATCTTCCTTAAAATACCACATGGTTATCTGTATGAGCTCCCACTGGATTCCTAAGATATAGGAAGCAGCATGGCAGGAGGCTCTGCTAGGTTGGGAGCTCCTTAGAACCTTCTCCTCAGGTAGATAACTCATTCGCAATGAACGTAGCCATGTAAGAATCCCCTAAGACACATCTCATCCATGTCACCAGAGCACACCTTTAGTAAAAGGTCGAATCCGTTTCCCTAGCGATTTGGAAGAGAGTGTGTATCTTTGGTAAATTCTAATCCAGCAGTTCCCACGTGGGTTCTGCACTAGGAGGTATGTCTTATATAATGTATTAGTCAACACAAAGTGGAAAGGCTTGGCAGTTAAGTAGTTTTAAGAAGGCCCAAGGAGAGGGAAAGTTAGAGCAGGTTCAAGAGTTTCTCTATGACAAGACAAGGTTCACTCATCTGGCATTTCACTGGCTTTGTCTTGAGTCGATGAGAAAGGGTCCAAGTTACAGCTGGCTCACATGAGGAGACCACACCCAAGAAGTCATCATTCACTGCACCAGTGTGGGATTTATTTATCTGATCTTCAGAATCCAAGTACATGTAGAATGAAATTCTGCAAATCTGTGGGTCTGTGGGAAGGAACCCTGCTCCTGTGCTGACTTTCTTCTTGGCTTCTCTTGCTATTATAGACTTTCTGTATGCTGGAACTGGTTAAAAATTACTGAAATACTAGCCCTGGACCTTAAAAAAGTAGAGACTGAGAAGATTTTTCTCTGCATTTCTCCTGAGTTGAACAAATTTCCAGAGATTTGTGCTTGTCAGGACCTCTGTCTTTTATTTTCACAAGTTATTGTGGTTTTTGTTTTTTGTTTTGACTCTCACAGGAAAAAACACAGGTTACTGTGGTTTCTTCTGACCATCCTCTTGGTCCTGTTTCCAGGCAACCACAAAGAAACTTGATGATACAAGTTCAGGAATGTGCACTGACCTTTGAAGGACCTATCCACACCCTGCACCCTGCAGAAGGTGAGCATCTTTTTACAAAAACTGAGCGACATAATTTTTTACTGTCATGGGCAACTGGTTTCTTGGATGGTAAGAGTGGCAGAGGAGAAACTTGATGCCTTGCATGGGAGATGACTGTATTTAGAAGGT
The DNA here is from genome assembly GCF_000164805.1 of Carlito syrichta. Taxonomy (NCBI): domain Eukaryota; kingdom Metazoa; phylum Chordata; class Mammalia; order Primates; family Tarsiidae; genus Carlito; species Carlito syrichta. The sequence goes on from NW_007250388.1 coordinate 297,608, forward strand.
GCCTATACTATGTAACCACAGCAATCAAGACTGTGATCCTTGGAAAGGGGAAGACACATAGATCCCTGGAACAGAATAAAGATCCCAGAATAGACTCAAACAAATATGCACAGTTCATTTTTTACAAAGGTGTTAAAGCAATTCAGTGAAGGAAGGATAGCCTTTTTGACAATGTTGCCAGCACAACTGGACGCCCAGAATCTAACAGGAAAAAAAAAAGAATTTGACCTACACCTCACACCTTATACAAAAATAACTTGAAATGGATCATGGACTGAAATGAAAACATAAAAACTGTACAATTTGAGGGAACAAAAGCCAAAGGAGAAAATTAGAACAATCCATACAGGAAAAAACTTGATAAACTTGAAACATTAAAATCTTTTTCTGAAAATGACCTTGTTGAAAATGAAAGTAAAATTTATAGACTGGAAGAAAGTATCTGCAAGCCACATATTTATAACAAAGGACTATGCCAGAGACCAGCTCCAGCTGGGTTCAGTGTACCCCAAAGGTGGAGACGGAGTCGGCAATTGAGGGGAAGAAGAGAGAAAGAGAGAGAGAGAGAAAGAAAGAGACTGGACTCCAGTCTAGTGCAGAAGTGATGTGTGTTATTGGGAATTACAACGGTTCTTTTATACACAAAGTCAGATGTGAGAGGGCCGTCCCCCACCCACCAGAAACCTTAATCCATGAAAACTTAATGATTGCCTTTAAACCCTTTTCATATGATAATCTTAAAATCCCATAACAAAGGATAACCTAATCTGTGACTGATATATTCTATAAACCTTTTTCATCCTAAGCTGATTGATTTATGCCAAGTTAAACAATTCTATAGAAGCTTAAGTATTTACTTTACAAACGAAAGTGGCCCATCCCAGAATGTTTGGAATGTGGCCCAGTCCAAAATTCACAGTGGGCTACCTGCAAGTAACCCAGCCGTATTCTTTCAACAAAATGGCTGTCTTCTAAAACTATATTCTACAATGCACACCTTCAATAAATCCTAAGATCATGACCCAGAAGCCTGTGACCAATACTAAGGCTCTTAGATGTGACACAAGTTTGAATTATAAGTTGTGTGAAAGCCAAAACTGCAGTTTGTGGAAGAATGGGATCTATGAGCTTCTAAAGTGAGCTTGTGTTTGTCTCAGTCTCAGAGCTTTTATGTTTGAGCTTATAGGAGCTTAATCAGATTAGTGCTGAGTAGAAAGGGGAAGGAAATGGGGTCAGTAGCTCCCGAATGCATCCTAGTGGTCTCGGGGTCAACGGCCCTTCCTGATCCCTAACACTCAGTGGGCCTCCATGGCCGGCTCCCAACAGGACTAGAATAGCATATATTTTTAAAACTCTCAGAACTCAATAGTAAAAATACAAATAATCTAATGAGAAAATGAAACAGGCCAGGCACAGTGGCTCTACAATAAAAAATAGTGACAATACCAAATGCTGGTGAAGAGGCAGAGACAGCATCACTCATGCCTTATTGGTGGAAAGGTAAGAAGGTATAGTCACTGTGGAAGATAGAATGGCAGTTTCTTATAAAATGAAACATGAAGACGAATGACCTAGAATTATCGGGATCATTGGTACCAGAGAAAGGAAGACTTCATTGCCACAAAAACCTGTGCATAAATGTCCATAGCAGCCTTATATGTAACCCCTCTGAGCCAGAAACCATTCAGATAGCTTTCATTGATTGCATGGTTAAACAAACAGTGGTCTCTTCATACCATGGAATATGACTCATGCAGTAAAGAGGAGCAGACAGACAACAACCTGGGCGAATCTCCAGGGAGTTATGCTGGGTGCAAAAAGCCAATCTCAAAAGGTTACAAACCACGTGACTCTATTTGTGTAGCATTCTTAAGATGACAAAGTTACAGGAGTGGAGAGCCTTTGGTGGTTATCAAGGATCTGGGATGGGGAGGAGTTAAGGAAGGAGGGAGAGAGGTGTGTCTATAAAAGGGCAGCAGGAAGGATCTTGGTGGCGGAATTATTGCATCAATGTCAATATCCTGGCTGGGATATTGTCCTGTGGTTCTACAAGATGTTACCATTGAGAAAAATTGGGTAAAGTGCATGGATTTTTCTGTATTATTTCTTACAACTGCATGCGAATCTACAATTGTCTCAAAAAGTAAAAAAAAAAAATTGTTATAGCATGAAAAATTGCAATAAATTGAAATGTTATTAGCTGAAAAACTAATACAAAGGTTTTCTGGGGTTTTTTGGCAGATGAGAGAATAGCTCCAATCACAACCGTGCATTACAACAAGTGCTTTGTCTGGACACTTTTCTCCAACCCAGACCATGGTTTATCCTTTTCCCCAAGTGTCTTTTCTGGGTGATCACTCCAAAGCATGAATGCATCTGAGCTCCTGTGATAGCTGGAAGTCCTGAGTTGCTCCGATTTCTACCTGACTGTGACACAAACTCACCCATCCAAAATCAAAGGATGGACACAGAGACATGGAGTGCAGCAGATGCAAGACTTTAATGATGGTCTTGCAAGTTCAGGCACACCTAAGGTGGTTACAATAAGCTTTTTTATTTCCTAGTGTATAAACTCTTCCCCTGGTTTCTCATTGACTGAGTAATACAGAAGTCACAATTTTTCCTGGATGTCACTTAAGTAGTTTTTGGTCCAAAGAAGATTAAAATAGAGCCGGGTTCGGTGGCTCAGCCTGTAATCCCATGCTTTGGGAGGCTGAGGTGAGTGGATTGCCTGAGCCCACGGGTTCGAGACCCGCCTGGGCAACTTGGCGAGACCTCATCTCTACAGTAAATCAAAAAAATTAGCCGGGCATGGTAGCACATGCCTGTAGTTTCAGCTACTTGGAAGGCTGAGGCGGAAGGATCGCCAGAGTCCAGAAGGTTGAGGCTGCGGTGGCTGGGAGCAGCCACTGCACTCCAGTCTGGGCAACAGAGTGAGACTCCAGCTAAAAATATATATATATATTAAAATAAGTACTTGTTGCTATTTGACTGGAGTGTTTCAGCTTTCTTATTTCTAAGTAAGTTTATTTCCCCAAGATGTGACTATTACCATGCCTCCCTTTGTTTTGTCTTTTGGTTACATCAACAAACCTTACTTCATTTTCTGGAAATTAATCATGTATTGTCCTTCACACTGATGAGGTTCTCACTGTCTGTTCCTACTTTAAGTAGTACCAAGACAAGATGGGGGTAGAGGGAAGAGACTGTGTCACCTTAGACTCTATAAAAGTAGCATCATTCTTGGAAGTTCAAAAATTTGAGGACCAGGGTAATATGGTTTGTGTAGAGAACACACAGGAAAAGAGTCCCTAGAGCTGTGCTCGGCCTGCTTCCACTGTCATTGTAGTTGAGATGACTGAAAGCTCGCCCCTTATAACACAACACATTTCAACACATCTTAGCCATGAAAGGCTCCCCAGCTTCATGTCCCAGACAGAAACTGGCAAAGGAAACTGAGTCTGTTGGTGACTGCAAAGAGCTGTCCACGTGCACTAAGGCAGGGAGTCCTTCCTCCAAGTCTTATAAGATAAAAGCCTTCCCAGGATAATGAAAGGGTTCTTATAGCACCATAAGATAAGAACTTTCTTGGATGATACATATTGGAAAGGAATGTGACCCCAATCTGTAATGCACCAGTGTAACTCTGCTATAATAACCTTGAGCTGTGAAATACCCAATTAACCAGTATGCTACTAATATGTAAGCCTTATTGGGGGGCAAGGAAGCTTAAATTGTATAAAAGACACTGCCCCCCATGCTCTGGGCTCAGCCTTTGGATGCGAATCCACTGAGCCCATGCCAGCAAGAATAAATGCTATTTCCTGGCAAAGTGGTCTTGGTCTCTCTCTGTAAAGATTCCTGCTACATTTCTGGTGCATTGGCTGGGAAGCGAGAGGCAGAGATGGTGTTTCCACCTCCCTTGTTACCGGAGTACGACTGGAGAGATTGCACCCTGGCGTGACATTGCCTGGCACCAGCAGACCACTTGATCCGTAGGAAACTGCCCATCCCAGCATGCTGGGGTGAGAACCTTGGGAGCATAATGGAATGCAGTGAGGCTCAGGAACCAGTCAAGGGAGCCACGCCCACCAGATTGGTAAGAACCTGGGTTCAATTTGGTAGACCTACCCCTAAGAGGCAGAAGGGGAGCCTGATTACTTCCCAGAGTCGCCCGAGTAGTCCACAGGGGGATGAAACCGTAACTCTAAGGCACTGGGCGGCGGGTTGAAGACATGTGAATGTGAGTGAACAACAAACCACCTAGTGGCGAAGCGAGTGCTGTAGCCCTGATTTGGTTCCAGTGGTGCCCTTCACACTGCTAAACAGCGGGAGTAGATTTGGGGGCCGGTAGTGATCTTCATATGGCTAAATGGCGGGAGTAAGTTCTATAGTGAGACTGAAACCTGGTCAGGGTGTTATACCAACTCGCCTATTGCCAGGAAGGCACCTGAAATATCTCCTGTAGTAGGAATATGACACCCTGGGCCAAAACCTGGTCGAGGCTTAGACCTACTCGCCTATTGCCAGAAGGCACCGGAAATATCCCCACAAGGCGTACGGCTGGAGAAGGGCAAAGTGGCCAACCCATCCTCTTACCCCACCCATTCCTTCCGACCTTGTGTGTGATTGTCATCTTTTAGTGGGAGGAAATGAGTGGCAATCGGTGTAAGCTTACCCCTTAGAGTGCATGGTAAAGAATTTCAAAAAGGGATATTCAGGGAATTACAGTATTAAGTTAACTCCCGGAAAGCTTCGAACCCTCTGTGAAGTAGATTGGCCTTCCTTTGGGGTGTGGTGGCCCTCTGAGGGGTCAAGAGATAAGAGACTAGTTAGTAAGTTATTTGACATCATTGTGGGAGATCCAGACCACCCAGACCAGTTTCTCTGCATTGACTATTGACAAGATGTAGTCCTCTGTCACCCACCTTGGATAGAAGTCTGTCTAGAAAACACCTATAAAATAATGCTGGCCCAAGCAACAGCTCCCTCAAGGTGCTGACAAGAGTCGAAAAAACTAGTTCTGTCTGAGGAACCTGAGGAGATTCCCCCCCACCTTATGTGCCACTGTACCCCTCATTGTCACCCACACACACCCCCCCCAATTGCTGCAGCTGAAGCTGTGTCAGAGGTTGGCCTTAGCCCAGAATCCACCCCTTCCGCAGGGTCATTGAAACTGCTCCAGGCAGCAACTAACTACTCCAGAGCCGCCAATGTTAACTCCTTACACCCTGGCAGGAAGGCACCAGGGAAACTTTGCTGACAGCCTCCCTCCCCATGGATGTCAAGAGGCTTTACAACTACCGTTAAGGGAAACTAGAGGGCTCCTATACTACAATCCAGAGAGCCAGATCCAAAGGGGGCAACATACTTTTATATACCAGCCTTTTACGACCACTGGCCTTCTGAACTGGAAACATCATACCCCCTCATAGACTAAGAAGCCTCAGGCCATGATTGATCTAATGCAGTCCATCATTCAGACCCACAAGCCCACTTGGACTGATTGCCACCAGCTCCTCTTAACTTTTACCACTGAAGAACGTCGTGGCATTACTCAGGCTGCTTTAAAATGGCTAGAAGAGCAGACACCTGAGGGAACGCTGAACTCACAAATATATGCCCAAAGACATTTCCCCAAGGAAAACCCCCAATGGGACCCCAATGATGGCTGTGGATTTCAAATGCTTGAGCATTATCAAAAGGCCCTTTTTGGTGGTAGGTAGGTAGGTAGGTAGGAAGGAAGGAAGGAAGGAAGGAAGGAAGGAAGGAAGGAAGGAAGGAAGGAAGGAAAAAGACCATAAATATGAATAAAACCTCAGAGGTGCTCCAAGCCCTGAAGAGAGCCTCAGCCAGTTTTATGAGAGGCTATGCCAGGCATTCCATCTTTACACGCCCTTCCACTCAGAGGCAGCTGAATATCAGCAAATGATTAATGCAGCCTTTGTAAGCCAAGCTCAGGAAGACATCCAGCACAAATTACAGAAGTTAAAAGGCTTTGCTGGGATGAATGCTAGCCAACTGATAGAAGTCACAGCAAAGATATTTGTTCATCAAGACCAAGAGGCCCGGAGGGAGGCAGACAGGAAAATGAAAAAGAAAGTAGACCTGATTGCCACTGTTTTGGCAGACCAATGCACCTGGGGAGCTGCCCCACCAGGCTGAGGCTCAGGTTGAGGCAAGCAGAGAGGCCAGCAAGAAGGGATGCCCCACCCAGTGATAAGACTGGGGAGGAACCAATGTGCTCACTGCTTCCAAGAGAGGCACTGGAAAAATGAATGTCCAGAGCTGGAAGACTTCCATCCGGCTCCTCAGGGAAGAGAGAGAGAGGCCAGGTGGTTCAGGGACAATACCAGTCTGCACCCCAACCATACGTGGCCCCTGAGGATCATTTTGTGGCCTGGCTGCCATGGAAAATTATGAGGAAGACTAGGACAGACCAGGTGCCATTTTACTAGGTCCTGGGAGCCTATGGTCCAAATGACTGAGGGGGCCGGCCCCCTGACTTCATGGTAGACACAGAACATTCTGTAGTAACCCAGCCCGTGGGGCCCTCTTTTACCAAGACAAGCTACCATTGTGGGAGCCACGGCGATGCAATCTAGGGGGCCATGAAGTTGTCCATGAATTTCTGTACCTCCTGGATTGTGGCTTTAATGGGCCGAGACCTCTTGGAAAAGCTGGAAGCCCAAATAACCTTCTACTCCAGTGGCCAGGCAGCTTTGTCCCTGGGGAGTCCTGAAGCAAAAATCATGACTCTTACAGTCCCCAGAGGGGAAGAGTGGTGTCTCTATAGTCTCACAGAGGAGCCACGGCAAGAACCTAAACTTCCCTTCAAGGTGCCTGAGGTATGGGCTGAGAATAGTTCCCCTGGACTGGCCCAGAACATACTCCCAGTAGTAATGAAACTAAAGTCGGGGGCTGTGCCCATCCATCAGAAACAGTATTTCATCCCTTGCAAGGCACAGGTTGGGATCCAAAAGCACCTGGAGAGACTTTTAAAATACGGAATCCTCTGGCCCTGTCAGTCGTCCTGGAATACACTGTTACTGCCAGTTCAGAAACAGAGGACAGATGATTACAGGCCAGTGCAAGACTTTCAGGTAGTAAATGAAGCCACTGTTACTTTATACCTGATTGTCCCCAACCCCTACACTCTCTTAAGTCTTAATCCCGCCGAAGACGCCTACTTTATCTGTTTAGTCCTCAAAGATGTTTTCTTTTGCATCTGCTTGACTCCTCAGTCAGCTGATTTTTGCTTTTCAATCAGAAAATCCTGATAACAGTGACAAAAGCCAATTGACTTGGACTAGACTGCCATACGGTTTCAAAAATTTCCCAACTATTTTTGATACAGCACTAGCCTCTGACTTAAAGGACTCCCCAGCAGATCAGTACAACTGTATGCTGCTCCAATATGTGGACAATCTACTGCTGGCCAGGCAAACACGGGAGGACTGCATGAAAGGAACACAGCAGCTCCTTACCCCCCTATGGAATGTCGGTTACAAAACTTCAAAGAAAAAGGCCCAAATCTGCCAAGAAAAGGTAAAATACCTAGGCTTCCATTTATCCCAGAGGCAACATCAGCTTGGCCCAGAAAGAAAGAAAGCTGTTTGCTCCATTCCAGTTCCAACTACCACATATCAGATTAGGGAATTTCTTGGGGCCGCAGGGTTTTGTAAAATTTGGATACCTAACTTTTCACTGCTGGCAAAGCGTCTCTATGAAGCCACAAAGGGGGGAAAATGACAGCCCATGTTATGAGAATAATCACAACAGAAGGCCTTAGAGGAAATCAAGCAAGCCCTCGTTAGTGTACCTAGAATGGGGCTCCCTGACATATCTAAGCCATTTTTCCTATACATACACAAACATACTGGAGTGGGGATAGGGTCTTAACCCAAATGCTAGGGTCATGGCATCGTCCAGTAGCATACTTCTCCAAGCAGTTTGACACTGTTGCTCAAGGCTGGCCGCCTTGCCTATGGGCACTCGCTGCCACGGCCATTCTAGTGACAGAGGCTGACAAGTTGATTATGGGACAAGCACTAAAGGTCCGGGCGCCACACTTGGTGTTAACATTAATGGAATATAAAGGGCAATCCTGGTTGACTAACACTCAAATGATCAAATCCCAGGGAATGTTATGTGAAAATCCACGCATCCACTTGGAAGTGGTGCAGACTCTCAACCCTGCTACCTTGCTGCCTACCAAGCTGCATCAGCCCTGTCATGACTGCACCAAGGTCATGGACGAAGTGTTCTTCAGCCAACCAGACTTGACAGACCAGCCTCTCAGGAATCCCGATGTGGAATATTTCACTGAAGGCAGCAACTTCATAAGGGATGGAGAACGGTTTGCAGGATACTCTGCAATAACCCTGCAGTCCACCATCGAGGCAAAGCCTCTGCCAAAAGGGACTTCAGCACAAAAGGCATAATTAATTGCACTAACCTGAGCCCTCCAGCTAGTGACAGGAATAAATATCAATATATACACTGACTCTAAATAGGCCTTCACCGCTCCCCATGCACACGGGGCTTTATATAAGGAGAAGGGCTTAATCAACTCAGGAGGCAAGGACAAAAAATATGGTAAAGAAATCCTTGAACTCTTAGATGCTGTATAGGCCCCTAAAAAGGTGGCCGTCATGCATTGCAGGGGATGCCAGAGGGGAGACACAATGGTTACTCAAGGAAACCAGAAGGTGGAGGCAAAGCTTGCAGCCTCCCAAGGAACAATGGCACCAACAACTTTGGCAGCCACATTGTTCCCAAGTCCATTGGCAGAATGGGACCCTGATGATTCACAGCATGAGCAAACTTCGTTCAAAACTGAAGATGGGAATTATCTCCCAGGTGTATGGTGGAAATTTTAAAACAGGCAAGTTGCTGTCCCTGAGACTTTGGCCTCAACCTTTGTCAAGCATTTTCATCAAGAAACTCATACAGGCCGGACAACTCTCGAGACTACGTTATGCCAGCAGTTCTATGTTCCCCAACTCTCCAGTATAGACCATGCAGTATGTGAATAATGTGAAGTATGTGCAAGCAATAACCCGTGGCAGGGGGCCTAGGATCTCTCTGGGAGTGCAGAGTGTTGGAGGGGCCCCATTTGAAAACATAATTGTGAACTTCACTGAGCTTCCCTGGGTCCGAGGCTGTAAATATCTGTTAGTTTTTGTGTCCTTTCTCGGGTTGGGTAGAGGCCTTTCCTACCTGCACCGAAAAGGCACATGAAGGGGGATGGCAACTTCTAAAAGAAATCATTCCCTGATTCGGAATCCCAATCACTATAGGATCAGACAATGGGCTGGCATTTGTGGCTGAGGCAATATAATCAATGTAATATAATTAATGTAAAGGGCTTAGGAATCACATGGAAATTACACACTGCCTATTGCCCCCAGAGCTCCAGAAAAGTGGGACAGATAAACTGAACTCTAAAACCGCAACTGAGTAAACTGTGTCAGAAAACTCACTTGCAATGGTACCAGCTATTGCCAATTGCTTTGCTAAGAATTAGGTCTAGCCCCACTAAGGAGACAGGGTTTTCCCCTTTTGAAATTCCTTACGATGTCCTTCCCCCATTGTTAAAGATATAAAAGGAGATTGAAAAGAGGTGGGTAATCTTACTCTAAGACAACAGATGCAGGCTCTAGGCTCAGCCCTTACCGCTATACATCATTGGGTTAGAGAGCGGCTACCTGAGAGCATAACCATAGATGCTCACTCCTTTAAGCCAGGGGATGATGTATGAGTAAAGGAATGGAACATCCAGCCCCTAAAGCCCCTTTGGAGAGGTTTGTTCACGGTTATTTTGTCCACTCCTACTGCAGTAAAGGTTGCTGAGATGGACCCCTGGATTCATCACAGCAGAGTAAACCCAGTCTTCCGAGATTGAGAGTGCACTGCTAATCCATCAGCACCCAGGAAGCTCACTCTCTGAGGCCACAACCCCAGGACCTTAGAAGACTGCAGTCCTGCTTTGGTCACTCCAGAAGCTGACTAATCTACGCACGGCAGAAGCTTGAGGAATCGACCATCAAACAAACAAACGGACTGTGTTTTTAGTGTAATGCAGTGTCATCCCTTGCTGTTGTTTTTTGCTGTAATTCTTGCCTTGTGTTTCACTACAGGTTTGGCATCAGTTGCTCCAGACAGTGGGACCCCTGGTGAGAGGTTACTGTTAGCACTCTTATCTCTTTTGGACAGGATGTATAACCATTAGCTATTGTTACTGATCTGGCTCCCCTTTGTAATTTAAAAGCCCTATGCTTCATGTGACCCATGTAATTACACAACCAGGTCAGGTCAAGGAGTTACCTCGACCCTCCTTTACCAAGCCTATTTCTCTTGCCGGGGAACTATTTCAGGGACCTGCAGGCATGATAAGACTATCTATTCTATCTGTCAGCAAAAAATCAGTACGCCTGCTACAACCCACAACACCTCCTGAGTAAAGAATGGCTAGAGGTTCGTTGCACCAAGGAGAAAGGGTATTTAATTAACCAACCCCTAATCACCAATCCCCACCAAGTGGTGTCTGTATTCTTTGACACCTGCTCAGCCATGAATGAAACCTAGTATGCTGTAATCCACAGTACTGGTACTAAATCATATGGAAGCCTAGCCCAGGAGAAGGAGTATAGGTGCAATGATAAGTATATATATGAACAGCCTGCAAATGGAATGTGGTCCCCATGTTATAGTTTATCTGAATTCTTTTTTCCTCATTGGGACTGTGTATCATAGGCCACTTGGAGAGGTCGAGGTAAAGTTGCATTCCTTCAAAAGGGTGTTGCCACCTCTAATTGCAAATTAGGAGCCTGCAATCCCCATAATTTTATCATTTTTAACCTAAAAAATCTGGGATGAAAAACAGGCCGTCAGCTTGGCATATGTATCCATGGGTGAGGTCTTGACTCTAGAGCCCTACTATATGTCAAAAGAGTCACAATCCCACTCCAAGCCTCCTCCCATGAGGCCTTATGGAAAAATAGAAAGTAGTCGCCCTCCCCTCTCTGTTAGAACTAGAAATCTGTTCCTAACTTTGATAGGAACTATTGCTCAGCCTCTAAAGATCTCCTCTTGTTATGTATGTGGGGAAACAAATATAGGAGATCATGGGAAGCTAGAAAACTGGAACCCCACAAGCTCCACAATGAAACAGGGTATCCCAGTCCTGCCAATGAAATTTGGCTATTTAAAACCTCAATTATATAAAAGAAAATTGCCTTGTCCAACGGGGAATGACGTTTAGCACTCCTATCAGAAATATGACATGCCTAGGCCAAAGGTATTATAATGCCACAACTAGCAAAACTCAGTGGTAGGGGCCCCCAGACTACCCTGAACCAAATCCTCACCCTTTGTCTGACTTCCCATGCCTCCAGCAGGCATGGAATACTATTGACACAAACATCAGATGGCAGATCCCAAATGGACTATATTGGATCTGTAAAAAACAGCCTACACTGTACTTCCTTCTGAGTGGATAGGAGCTTGTGTGTTTGGGTCTATCCGGCCTTCCTTTTCCCTACTCCCACTTGCAAAGGAAAAACAATTGAGGGTCCAAATATATAAAACCTGGAACTCCCAAAGAAAGCGACATGCTCTACAAATTGGAGACTGGAAAGATAATGAATGCCCCCTGGAGAGTATTATCCAATACTATGGCCCAGCTAACTGGGCACAGAATGGATCTTGGGACTATCGGACCCCCATTTACATGCTACACCACATAATTTGATTATAGGCGGGTACTGAAATTATAACTAATAAAACTGCAAAGGCCCTTAGCATATTGGCCAAACAGCAAACTAAGATGCACAATGCCATTTATCAAAACCGCTTAGCTTTAGATGACCTGCTTGCTTCTGAAGGAGGGGTTTGTGGAAAGTTTAACTTAAGCAACTGCTGCTTGCAACTAGAGGATAAGGGAAAGGTCATAGAGGAAATCACTGATCAGATAAAAAAGCTTGCTCATGTCCCAATCCAAACCTGGAAAGGTTGGGACCCCGAAAAACCGTTTGGAGGTTGGCTCTTAACTTTTGGAGGATTTAAAATGCCCATAGCCATTGTACTCATGATGTTGGGAATTTGTCTAATCCTTCCATGTCTAGCTCCCTTAGTTATAAGGTCTGTCTCCAGCTTCATGGAGGCCATGGTTGAAAGAGAAACAGCAGCACATGAAATGCTGTTATGGAAGTGCAAATCCCTAAACCAGAGTGATGTTCTATAACTCTAGAAAGGGGTTCGAACATCAAAGGGGGGATTGAGGCAGGAAGCCCTTCCCCAAGCCTCATAAGGTGAAGGTCTTCACAGGACAGGGTAGCCCCTACCCTTAGTACAATAAAATAAAAGACTTCCAAGGATAACGAAAGAGTTCTTCTAGCACCATAAGAACTTTCTTGGATAATACATATTAGAAAGGAATGTGGCCCCAATCTGTAGTGTGCAAGTGTAACTCTGCTGTAAACTTGAGCTATGAAATACCCAATTAGCCAGTATGTTACTAATATGTAAGCCTTATTGGGGGACAAAGAAGCTGAAATTGTATAAAAGGCAATTATCATCCCCCCCACATACACACGCTTGGGGCTCAACCTTTGGATGTGAATCCATTGAGCCGGTGCGGGCATGAATAAACGCTATTTCCTGGCAAAGCAGCCTCAGTGTCCTATCTCTCTCTAAAGATTCCTGCTACATTCTGGGTGGGAAGCCACCTAGGCCACTTGCCCTGCAAAAGCAAGCCAGCGTCCTGCACTGTTCTGACCTCACACCTTGATACAGACTGCTGTAACTGGCACCATCCTTCTCCCTGCTCTGGGGTCCTAGTCTTCTGTCTCGGGGGCTATAGGTACATACAGTTAGTCCTGACTGAGCAGCAGAGTGAGAGGAAGAACTGTCAGAGAGGAAGGGGAGTTGGAATCAGGTAGGGCATTGACAGAGATACCATTAAGTTCAGATGGCCTGCAATCCCCCAGGGAGCCCCCCGGGGTCTGCTGACATAGACCCTGTGGTGAGGCTGTGTGGGAGCCTTCATCTGGCTCAGCCTGCCTGGAGTCTCCGGTGCCATGAGGTGCAAAATAGAGTGCATTCACGGAGAGTCTCTTTTGTGTCATCTGAACGTTTCTGTGTGGTTGGCAACTCAGAAGCATTTCCCGTGTGAGCTCAGATCCTGCCGGTTTGGTTTTGTGGGTGCCCTCGGATGGAGGCCAAAGCACTCCTTCCCGCCTCTTTTGCTCCTTGACTGTCCTAGGTAAGTGCAGAGTGGCATCCAGGCCAGGGGCTCTGAGGCACCTGGAGAGCTGGCTGCACAATCATAATCCTGGGTGCCACTGGAGATCCCGACTCAGAATCCTTGGGGGCAATGTTCCCAGGTATTTCTGGTGGAGACTAAATTTGGAGAACCACAGATTCTGGTTGCTTCTCTAGGTACCATGACTTTTTATAAAGCCTTGGGTAAATTGCAAGTTTAGGGTACAAGAGACCTGTTTAGGCTGAACGCCTCTACCCTCGTTCCACACCTCTGGGGGTTTGTTGCTGGCTTTCCCGTAATGAGACAGACTCATCACCAACATCTGCCATTGTGTGTCCATGGGACAGTCCCCTTGTGGAGCTGCAGAGGGTCTTTTCTAAGCAAGGGTTCCTGTCCAGCTGCCCAGGAGACCACCTGGAGAGCTTGTCAACATACCGGTTCCTAACCCTCCCTGCATGGTCTGACTGAGGTGGCCTGGCTGGGACTGGGACTGCTGCTTCTCAACATTTAGGCCCCAAGCAACTGTTGACAGAAAGAAGTGGCACTCACAGGGTCAGGGAAGCCAGCGCCTGGGGCTGCCAGTCCTTGTAACTCGGTGCTGCCCCAGTATTGGTTCACAGTAAAGCCAGGAGTTCATTGCCAGGGCCCCATGTGCCCTCTCCTTTCTTGGTGTGCCTAAGGCTGCCTCCAGGGCGGAACTGACTTTGGGGAAATAGACACTTCTTGATGTGGAGTTTGATCTGCTATGGGACGGGGCACTCTAAAGGCCGGGCAGCCCTGGCCTGTATAGGCCGTAGCTCTCTGTGCACTTCTGAAGCCAGTGTGCTTGTATGTGCTCTTGTTCAGGGATGGAGCAGGGAAGTTCAGGCTCTGTGTTCTGAGCCATGACCAGGCAGAGTCAGGCAGGTGCCCTTCTGAAATGGTTCCGAAAGGAAAATGCAAAGCGGTGAGGAGACGGGATTTACTTTGCAAGGTATCATTTCACACAATACACATCAGCAGTGGCCATTTTGCAACCACGAATGCAATCATCGAGTCAGGGTAGAATTCTCATCGGCCGTCAAAGCCTCTGAGTCAAAAGGTTTTTGGGGTGCCAGAGATTCAAAGACTCACTCCACAGGTTGCTGTTCATTAAGAGGAGAACAAGAATGCCTCTGCAGCAGAAGGGTTTGGGAGGACATCACCTTAGTGAGATGCTCAAACGTAGTAACACTAACAGCAGAACCAGTTAGGAGGATGCCGTACCCCCTTCCTGTGTTTGCAACATGATGTGTGTACTGTCAGCTGTGAAGCATTTTCCCAAGACTGTCTGACTGAATTGAATTGTGAGTTGTCAGACTAATCCAGATTGTGAGACACTTCATGGGACAACTAACGAGACATTTCACAGGACGAACAACTGCCCAGATTCTTCACAAATATCAATGCTGGGAAGGACATAAAAAGGCAAGGGACAGAGGTTGCCCTGAAGGAAACATGGCAGTTTAAACGTACTCTGTTTTCCTTGATTGAATCCTGGCTTAGAAAAAAGGTCATTTTTCAGGGCGATTGGAAAAATATTAACATAGACTGTGTGTTAATAGTATAGTACTATTGTGAAATAGGGTGTGATTGTGGCATTACAGTTCTATAGGATAATGTCTTTGCTCTTAATAGATAAAGGCTGAAGTATTTGTGGATAAAATGACAAGACGTCTGCAACTTAAATGTCAGATGATTCAGTAAAAAGAAAAAAAAGCATCTGTGTGCAGAGAGAGAAGAGAATGCAAATGCAGTGACATGTTAACACCTGGAGAAGTGGGAGGATGATATCTAGGCACACATTGTGCTGTTTTTATAACTTTTCTACAAGATTGGAAGTTTCAAAATAGAAGAAAAGTGGTGGCAGTTTAAAAAAAGAAAGAATGCAATATGAGACATCTCAGCAATGACAGCAGTGGGCACCCCTCCTGCTTGGAATCTGGACTGCCTGCCATATCCGTCCTAGAGAAGGCCCCAGGGACCAGAATACTTCCAATGTTTTGCCAGCTCATGGTGAAAAGATGTCCTGGAAAAAGAGGTTCACACACTTGTTTTGCTTCCTGTCTTCACTCCCCCAATCCCGGGAAAACACCTTACCTAGTGAGAACTGGGAAGGCATGTGACACCAGGGTGGGGAAAGTGTTGCCTGCTGACAGCATTCTTCTCACCTGCTGCATAGAAAAAGCCAATACATTGAGACAGCAGGTGTTGCAGCCGAGAAAGTGTTTAATAATTGCAGGAAGCCAGAAGGAGATGGAAGATATTTATCAAATCTGCCTTCCTGAGAATTTGGAGGCTAGGAATTTTAAGGCTAACTTGGTGGGCAGGGGGCTAGGGAATGGGTACTGCTGACTGGTTGGCAATGAAGTCATAGGGATATAGAAACTGTCTTTGTATGTTGACCTGGGTTGAGGCCACAGGTCAACTCAGTTCCTTGGTGTAGGCCTCTGATTCGGTTGGTGTCTGTTAGTCCACCAAAATGCAAAGTCAGCAAATATCTCAAAGACCAGTCTCAGGTTTTACAATATGATGTCACCTACGGGGTAAGTGGGGAAGTTACAAATCCTGTGACCACAGTTACATGACTCCTGAGCAGTAAGCAATTCTAGAAAAGCAACACGCTGCGAAATGGCAGGTTATCGTTTAACTATGCATGCAGGAGAATACACCATCAAGGAGGCCAGCATGACCTAAAGATCATCATTCTTTAAAAGAGAATAGGCTCATCAGTCTTGCACATAGCCTGGGGGCCAGGAGGTGAAGATATTGTGAGTGACTACCATCTATTGAAAAGACTGTGTGCCAGTGACCACGCCTTGAGGCGGAAAAGGGACACAGAGAAAGGAAAGCAAGTATAACAAACACCTTACGATTTTTCGAATTTAGGCCCTACCACAATTCCAACTTGCAGACTTCCAGTGACTTTATAAAGGCCACTTAGAAGGGACAGAAATGCTCCGTTGGAAATAAGCTCAGAAGAGTGCACGTGCAGAAGCCACCAAACACAAGTGGCTCAGGTAGCCGAGGCTGCTGGCTGCCCTTCCTCAACCCACTCTTTTCTTCCTTAGGAAAGGAATCACAACCCCAAGTGGGAGACAGGAGGCCACGTGAGAGGCTGCACTATGGCATCCCATACAGCTCAGAACCGTGTGGTACTCAGGCCTGATGAAGGAGACGTAGGTGGAGTTTGCTGAACAAGGATTCCAAGTAGCTCCTTAAGAAGTGAACCTAGCCCTGAATTATACCCCACATCTTTAAAATAAAAAAAAATTGTTTAAGGAAAGAAGTGGACAGAGCTCTGGCTTCCTTCTGCTCTGAAATTCAAGAACTGGATCCCCAGCAGCCACCTTGGCCCACGAGAAAACTGAGAGGGTGGGAGTCATCCAGTGGGGACAGCATGCCCAGAGGAGAGTGGCACTCCAGGACCCAAGGAGCCCCCAAGTTGTTATGATTGTTCTGGATGCCCTGCCTCCAGAAGATTTTATGAAAAAATAAAACAAACTTCTCACTTGTCTAAGTCCTTTCTGGCCTCTGTTAACAGCAGCTGACTGCAGTTCTAACTGATGTAGCACAAGCCAGAAAGAGCACTGCACAAAAGTCTTGGAACAAGTAAAATAGCCGAGATGCATCAAGCCCGTCCTTGCCATCCTACCTGAGGCTTGGGACCTCGGCATGTGAAGCTACCTCTTTGGACCTTGGGTCCCTTGTCCGTAGCTTGGGGTGGTCACGAGTCTTCCTAGGGTGGTCATCGTAAAGTACGTAACACTACGTCTAAGATGTGTTGAAAGTAATCACCTATTTTTATCAGAAGTAGGACGATTCATGAAATGCTGAGATACATTGAAAAAGACAGCACTGCCCTATTGAGAACTACACATCATCAATAAGATGTACTAGGAATAACCTAAACCCACGCGGAACACCAGTGCTTTGCCTGTGGACGGGCTGGCCCCACTGTCACACAGCCCGTGTTGTGACAGTGGAGACCAGGGGAAATGATCTTGCCTCAGCCAGACTGGCAGAGGATCTGTGGCTGGTGACCTTCCCTGCACCCTGGCCACAAGTCAGCCTGTGTCCTGGGCCTACAGGAGGGTGGGGCAGGGAGCCAGTTCGGGTGGAAGCCCAAAGCCGGATGTTTCTTTTGCTTTTAAATGTCCTGTGTACACAGACCCCCGTCACCATTCAGAATCCCAGAACTGAGGTGACAGGTGACAAAGCTTTCTGTCTCCAGCCCAGACATCCCTTCCTCATCTCTGTCATCGTCATCTCCTCTCATCACATGACCATAGTTAGGAAAAGACCAACCACATCTACAGAGAGTTTCTCCCAGTTACACATTCACCAGCACGGCCATGGGCTTTGCTGGGGTTATTCAAGCGTCAAATCATCCATCGTTCAGCAAATATTTAGGGGTCACGTACCCCAGGCTGGACACTCCTTCCTTTCCAACTAGATAAAACTGTCTGTCATGGACCAGCAGACTGCCACGTGTAGTTTATGTGACTCTGGCAGCTTAAGGTGGCTTTACGTGATACTGTCAAATTAAAGTTTCTTTTGCAGCCGGGCTCGGTGGCTCAGCCTGCAATCCCGCGCCTTTGGGAGGCTGAGGTGAGTGGATTGCCTGAGCCCGCGGGTTCGAGACCTGCCTGGGCAGCGAGACCTCATCTATACAATAAGTCAAAAAATCAGCCGGGCGTGGTAGCGCATGCCTGTAATTCTGGCTACTTTGAAGGCTAAGGTGGAAGGATCGCTGGAGCCCAGCAGGTCAAGGCTGCGGTGGCCGGGAGCGTCCACTGCACTCCAGTCTGGGCGACAGAGTGAGACTCCAACTCAAAAAAAAAGTTTCTTCTGCAAAGCTAAAGATCTCCACTGAACAGGAATTATTATTGCAAATGAACTATTAGAGGCTCTTTCTACAGCTGGGTACTCTGGTAATTGTTTTGTACCATCTTGCTGATTCAGAAGAAAAAACTGATGGAAGGTTCCCAGTATTTATTAGTCTCAGTTTACAGTGAGATTCAGCCCCTGCCCTGAGTCTGGGGAAGGAGGTAAGACGTTCAGACCTGTATTGGCAGTAACCATGCCCTGTGCAGCAATGAATGTTGCCCACTGACTACTGTGGTGGCACAGAGGGATGTGGCCACCCTGGATTGAATGGAGAAGGGAACCGAGTGTTCTTTCCACTGGACTTTTTACACAGTCACACACTGATTTGGTGAGCTCTTGTAGAATAAAAGTTGAGAGAAGGAAAGAGAAGAAGTGAAACAATCGGGTTGCAGGAAGAGCTCAGGGAAGGACGGGGCTTGTCCACACAACCTTGCAGCACAGGCCTCAGCCTCCCGTGTCTGGTGTCCACTTTTCCTGTGTGAACCCAAACTACCTTTCAGGTCACACAGGAGGGCGAGAAGTCTGTTTTGCGGCTTGCTGGATCCTTTTAGATTGACATCCAAGAGTTATAAAAAGCAGCCTGGGCTCCACCCACTCTGAATTTCTGTGCTTCCTTCTGGTTTTGTTTGCTTTCTCACAAACTGCTAATCCACAGAGCTCCATTTCAGAATGGGATGAGAAGTTAAGTTTGCCTTCTCCAGCTAGCTCCTCTATAAGAACCTGAACTAATGCGTCAGTCCACATGGGTATTAGGCTTCAGGACATTTGAGGAAGTGACTTCTGTAAGTCCTGGCATGCAAGAATCATAGCAGAGACTGCAGGGGTAAGATTCCAGCACCCAGGCTGGAGATAAACAAGGGGCCTCCCAGGGATGGCAGCAGGAGCTGTGGTCTCAGAGCACCCTGCTGGCCAACCAAGAGGTGCGAGGGGAGACACAACGTGAGAGGCAGGAGGTGGCAGTACGTTGCACAGAGAGGACTGCACATGCAGTTGACAGTGAGAGTCCCGTTTGCAAATCCCGCCCATTGATGATGAGCTGTGAAACCGTGGAGAAAGCACATAAGCCCGCAGAGTTCTTGTTTTCTCCAAAGCAACCTGGGCTAGCAATTGTGCCTATCTCGAGGTATGTCAGAGTAAAATGAGATAATCCAATATGCAAATGCACTTTGCCCTTCATGGTCATTAGCCACCTCTCTACTTAACGCGTAAAGAGCTCAAGGGGCCTCTACTGAAGTGATGGCGAAAGCTTTGGAAAAGACCTGCCTTGGGCAGCTCTGCAAGTCTCTCCCTTTGAGTTGGTCTCTCCTGATTTCTTGGCAGAAAAGTATGGAATGTCAAGGTTGGAGATGACTTCGGAGGCTCCTTCTACCTGGAAGATCCAGCTATATTGGTTTGGGGGGAAAAAAAGAGAAGCAAAACAAACACTGATGTCAGGTTGTCATGTGAGTTCCCAATTCAGATGGGGCTGGGCAGATTTCAAGCAGGAAGCTGAGTCTGTCCGGTTTTAAAATGGTTCCACTAGCCGTAATCGCAATTGAATCTCACGTCAAATCAAACTGTGAGGGGTCTCATAGCAGAACCACGAGCAGACTGATCAGCAGTAGGGAGAAGATGTGCAGGGTCCCAGAGGGGAGAGGGCTGAAGGGCAGGGGTGCCGACTGGGACCCCACCCTGGCCAAGCCCAGTCATCTGGCCTGCGAGGCCTGGGGGTGTGATGTGCTGGACATCTCTCCTACTTTCCCAGAGCTGCCATCAAAAAGTGCCACAAGCCAGGTGGCTTAAACAGCAGAACTGTTCCCCCTCATACTTCTAGAGGCTGGAAGTCTGAATCAAGAGTCCAACAGGGCTGTGGTCTCTTTGAAAGCTCTGGGGGAGGATCCTTCCTGCCTTAGCTAGTTTCTGGTGCCTCAGGTGGCACCATCACTCCAACCTCTGCCTCCGTCTTCACCTGCCTCCTCCCCTGTGTATCTGCGTCCAAATTTCCCTCTTCGTATAAGTACCCCAGTCATATTGGATTGGCCCCCTCCAGGGACCTTATCTTAACTAGATCACGTCTTCAAAGACCCTATTCCCAAATAAGGTCCTATTCGCAGGTAATAGACGGTTAGGACTGCAATTTCCTTTTCTTTCAGAATTAAGTCTTATTTTGTATTGATGGAAATCACGGAAACAACTTGCACTATCCCATGTTACAGTACACAGGTCGATGGAATAAGAGACTTCATACCATGAATAGCATCATGCTGATTTGGATGACAGAAACACTAGTTTATGTTCTTTAAAACAAAGGACAAAGACTTACTAAATGACTCTTTAGAATGTTTAAATCCAAGCCAGGCATGGTGGCAGACACGTGTGGTTCCAACTACTCTAGGAGGCTGAGGCGGGAGGATCACTTGAGCCCAGGAGTTCAAGGTTGCATTGAGCTATGATCACGCCACTGCCCTCCCGCTTGGCACAAGACACCATCTCTAAAAGCAAAAAGTTTAAATCTATGGTTTCATTAGTAACATTCCTTGATCGATTAGCATCCACTTATAAAGATGCATTCTTAACATTGCTATGGTCTATTGGAATACAGTTGCAAAATTAACAGCAGTCCAGAAATACCAAGCGTATGTTTTAGTCCATCTTAACATGTGTGGTTAGGATGCCTTGTATGGAAGATTCTGACTAAATTGTATCATCTATAAATTTGTTTTCAAGCATCTTTTGGGAACATGATTCAACCCCTGGCAACCTTTGTCACAGGGAGGGAGACCCATGAGAAGTCAAATGAACTTTTCAGCAACCAGCACGCAGAGCTTGGTTGCCACATGTTCCTGGGTTCCGATTTCCACCTGAAGTGGGGAGCCTCAGTGATGGCATGGCTAAGAGCAGGAGGAATCCCTGCCCCTGGAGGGTACTTCCTCGGAATCAGAGAAAACTTAGAAGCCAACTATTCCTCATGTGGAAACTTCTCCTCATGGAAAAATGCTCCAAACTGCTTGCTCTCAGGCAGGGAGCCAGGCCTGGTTTGTGGAGATTCCCTCCAAGCTCTTCTTTGGAGAAGCATTGCCGAGAAAGCCTATGATCTGGACCCCAGACTTGCTCTGAGTCTGGTGGCTCTAAAGGCACCAGACACCTTGGCAAAACAGACCAGGCCATGAAATGCATGTTGAACGTTGGAAACCTCCTGGGAGGAACCTGGAAGAAATCTTCAGGAAAGCAGAACAGATGCCAAAGTTATTAAAATCAAAATATGAATAAGAAGTTGAAAAATTCTCTGATTTCACAGATCATGAAGAAGCAGCAGACAAAGTGGGAGCTGGTGCACATGGCCCAGTGAAGGAAGACTTGGGTGGGCATTTTCTCATGGTATAGGTGGGATAATAGGTGGGGCTGAGTAGAGATTACCCACTTTTTGGTCTCCTGGCTCAAGTCCTCGTCCTTGCTGTCTGTTGACCAGAGCCAGTGCAGTGCCCATGGCCACCCCCACTCCCTCTCAGACTCTCAAGGGAGCACCTTCCAGCAATGGTGGGTCACGTTTCTCTCACACATGCATCTGACTTTCCTTCTATGGTTGCTTCTTGACTCCACCTGGAGGAAACTCTCTGCTTCTCAAGGCTTTTGTGATTAGGCTGGGCCTCCCTGGATAACCCAGGATGTCTGTCATCAAGGTCAGCTAGTTAGGCGCCTTCATCATACCTATAAAGTCCCTCTTGCAGGTAAACAAAATATAAAATAGCATAGCATAACACAACACAACATAACACAATACAACATAAGATAACACAATATAACAAAGCACAGCAAAACATAATAGAATGCAACATAAACACAATGCAATATCACAAACACAAGACGACACAGCAAAACACACCACCACACAGCACAAAATACAACACACCAAAACAAAACACGGCACAGTATAAAGCAACATTACAGACCATAGCAAAATGTAACACACACAGCACAACATGACAGAACATAATAGAATATAAAGAAATCAGCACTGAGTGCTGGTGTGGACATGGATACCTGGAATGGAACACATCCTGCTGGGAAGCAATACTCACAGCCACACTGAACAGCAGTTTGGCCACTTCTTAGGAAGTCAAACACACATGGACCACAAATCCAGTGACGCCCACCTCCCAGCATTTCCCTAAGGAAATAAGAGCTGATGTCCACACAGACACCTGGACACAGATGCTTCTAGAAGCTCCAGGTGTACTAGGCAACAGTGGAAAGCAAACAAAATATTCTCTAACAGGCGAACGCCAGACAAACTGTGGTCCATCCACACAATGAACACTGCTCAGTAGAAAATACATTACACTACACACACACACACACACGGATTTCCTAATGGAAGTAGGAATTTTAAATGTACAACACAGCACTGTTAACTATAAGCACGATGTTGGGCAGTGAATCTCTAGAAGTCACTCATCTTCCATCACTGGAATTTTCACCGGTTGTAAAGCAATGCCCATTGTTCCCTTCCCAGGCCCTGGCACCCATCACCTTACTTACTATTCCTTGAGTATGACTACTGTAGGGGTTTCATCTCAGTGGAATCCTGCAGAAGTGTCTCTCTGTGTCTGGCTTCTCACTAGCACACTCTTTTTCATGTTCATTCCTGTTATTCAAATAGCAGATCTCCTTCGTCTTTATATTTTTTATTTTATTTTATTTTATGTTTTTTGAGTTGGAGTCTCACTCCATTGCCCAGACTGGAGTGCAATGGCATGCTCATGGTCATCCCAGTGTTGACCTGCTGGGCTCCAGCGATCCTTCTGCCTTGGCCTTCCAAGTAGCCTGAACTATAGTCACGGGCTACCACGCTCAGCTAATTTTTGATTCATTGTAGAGATGAGGTCTCGCCAAGTTGCCCAGGCTATTCTTGAACCCGTGGGCTCAGGCAATCCTCTCACCTCAGCCTCCCAAAGTGCTGGGATTATAGGCTTGAGCCACTGCACGCGACCAGGTCTCTTTCTTTTTAAGGTGAATGGCAGACCCTTGTATGGAGGCACCCATGGGCTTCATACATCTTGGATGGACACTGAGGTGGTTTCCATGTGCCTGTGGGAGCCATGGGGGTGGTCCTCAACAATTTCAGGGTCCCAAGGATATGGGCGTCAGCCAGTGGGGAGTCCTGAGCAGGGGTGTGACTCCCATAGACATGTGCCTGACAAAGGTTTCCAGGCCATGGTGGCCTGTGTCTGGCTGAGGTTAAAGCTTAAAAGTCGACACCATTAGGAGGCTGGTGATGGGGCATTTGGGGGACCATGGGAAAGCTTTTGAGGGGACAGGAGCTACCTGGACAAGTTTCCCTTGCGTCCCCCCCATTTCAGTTTCGGTGGTCACAAAGGTGAAGATGACACACAGGCCCTTGTCTGACATCTGAGAAACAAAAATTGACATCCCAAAGGTGAGTCCACTTGCCTCTCTCCTGGGATTTCTCTGACCTTTTGGCAAGAAAGGTGGTTCAGGGGTCTGGTTTGTGGGGCCTGGTCACTGGGGAAATGGTCAGTAGGAAACTGGCCACTGGGGCTCATGATCTAGGCCTAGTCATTGGGGCCTGGTCAGTGGGAACTCATGTCCAGGGACTTGTTTGTTGGGGGCCTCTTCCACAGAAGGCTGGTCCATGGGGGCCATGAATGTGTAGGCCTGATCAGCAGGGGCCTGGTGTGGGGGGATCTGGTCAGTGAGGACCTAGTTATCAGGGCTTGGACATCGGGTCTAGCCAGTGGGGTTCTGGCCTATAGGGCTCTGCTCTGTGGGGGTCTGGTCTCTTGAGTCCTGACCTGTGAGGGTCTACAGGGTCCTGGTCAGTGGGGGCCTTGTCATTGGGCCATGGTCAGTGGGCATCCGGGCAACAGAGCATGGTCAGTGAGGACCTGGTTACTGGGGGCTTGCTCAGTGGGAACCAGGTCAGCTGATCCCTGTGTGACCTCAGGCAGGGGCTTGGCCTTGGAGCCTCCTTCCTCCATCTGGGGGCACTAGTCACAGCACCCAGAGGGTCCCTCCCGGAGTACGTGAAAATCTATGTTGACTCCTGCCTGGCCAGGCTGACCCAGCACTTTACACACACCTGAGTCCCACCTAGGGAGGGGAGGGCCTCTATCCTCTGACCCTTGCCCCTTGCCCTCCTCAGTCTGTGTCCCCAGGACCAATGTGGCTGGGGAGGGTAGAAACTGAGGTGTACCTGTAGATGCTCTGATGGGGGCCATGGCCCCAGGGGTGACAATGACAAGGGTCTGTGTGTATATGGGAGTGGAGCAAGGCCCAGTTTGAAGAACAGAACACACGCACACACATATTCACTCACAGTCACGTGCACGCCCACAGGCACATGTGGACAGTTTGAGGTGGAGGACGCTGAATCCAGGTCCTGCTGACCAGAACAGAGTCACATTGTCACTTGTCCTGTCACCCATGATGTCACTGTTGCCTGGTACCCACTTGCCTCTGTTTGTGGAGCCGCTGGAGACACAAAGTGGTGTCATTGAATGCCTCAAATGTCTCCGTGAACAGGACCCTTTTGACATAGGTGGATTGCAGTTATTACACATGCATGTCCAGCCCTTCTAGGAACATTTGTGGCTACAATTCTCCTTTCTCTACAGAGGGGCTTCATACCTTCTTCAACAGGACACGGGTGTGAGGGTCTATTCTGGACTCTCTGCTCTGTCCTGCGGATCTAAGTTCTATCTTATTACCAACTGCACACTGTTTGGGTGTGTGATCCTTTATAGCACTGTGAGCCTCTCACTTGGGGCTTCTTTTCTAGAGTTCCTCGGACTGTTCTTGGTACACTGCCCTGTCACCCAGAGACACGTGCCCGTGAGCGTACACACACGTGCCACAGCTATACATACGTGCACACCACAACCATAGGACGTTCATCCCAGGAATGCAAGGCTGGTTTCATATTAAACACGAGCCAATGCCACTCACTAGAGAACAGATTCAAAGACACCTTTGCTTCTCTGACTAACAACCCAACCAATTGGAAGAGGCCAAATAGAAACCAGGAGAAAGGAGAAGAGAAAGGAAGAGTCTGGGGACGAGCAGAACACACACTCACTCACACAACGTGACCCTGCAGAAAGGCGCAGACAGGGCCTATGGAGTCCATGCATTTCTAGGCTCATCCTGGACAGGAAGAGAAAGGCCCTGGCACACGGGACCCCAATGTTGGGAGCCAGCCACGGATGCCCACTGAGTGTTAGGGATCAGGGAGGGCTGTGGACCCTGAGACCACTAGGATGTGTTCGGGAGCTGCTGACCCCTTTCCCTCCCTCCTTTTCCACTTGGCACAAGAAACCAGGAAAGGATCCTGCTGGCTCTAACAGAGGACTCTGAAACCGGAATGAACACAGCTAACTTGGGAGTCTATTGTTCCCATTTTCCATGGTTTATGGTCTTTGCTTTTAAACAATTTAAGTCTAACTTTGAGTCACATTGAGGAGCCTTAGTGCAAGTCACAGTTTCTCTTGATGTGATTTTAGAAACTTATAGAATAGTTTATATAGATTAAAGAAAATTTAAGTAACCCTTTTTTTATAGAAGTTTTTAGTTCAGTTTGATTTAGGGGGCCAGTGAAGTTTGAATTAGGCCAGCTGGTGCTAGAAGAGTGTAACCATAGCAGCAATTGTTTTAATAAAAACTAGTTTGAATCAGTACAGAATAGTAGAAGTTAATAATTCACCATGGTGGTTTCAGGTTTAGACATTGAGTGACGTTAATTCAAGATGATGTAGTTGTAATACAATTAAGGGCACATAAGAAACTGGTTTGGGGAATATTAAGCTAGCATAAGATACAAAAAGACAATTTATGGTTGTTCTTTCTCATGTTCTTCCTTATGCATGAAAAAACATTTGCTTGAGAGTGGGGGGTGTCCTTTGTGCACCTGGACCTGTTCATGTGAAAGGCACATGCTACCTTTTGTTTCCTGTGATGATGACTTTGCAGAGTTTGGGGATAAAAGCCCTGGGATAACATTCAATAAGCGGCTTCTGCTCACTAAGCAGGAGTTCAGTCCCTTTCTCTCTCTCCAGTGTCTTCTCTCTTTCTTTCTCCCCCCTTTCTTTCTCTTTATATTGATCCTTCCAGTTTAAATCGCCGATGCCGCCACACCTACCAAGGGACCCCCAATCTCTGCAAGGGCAGGACCCCTGCACCCCACCTGCTCCACCGTCTACTCACCAGAATCAGGGGCTACTGTGGCCATTCCAGAGGCTGTGGCTCCAGCTGTGAGGGGTGTGACTCCAGCTACAGGGGCTCTGGCTTCTACTGTCAGGGTTGTAGAGTCGAGGGGTGTTCAGATCCCCCCATTTTTCTCTCTAGGCCTCCCTCTTGCTTCTTCTCCTAAAAATGTCCTCAAAATAGCCAGACTAGGCCTCAGGGCAGGTGCTGGCCTTGAGTTACTAGACATGCCTCAAAAAATAAGCAAGTATGTGGATAAGACTCCTCCAGCCCCTTCCCCATTTCTTAAGCTCCTGAACTCAGAAGATCCTCAAGGTATTAAAGAAGGAATTGGGACCCTCTGAGGGAGGGACATGCTCTCTGAGAGCACCCACAGCCCAGAGACAAGCTGGAGCCTCATTCCTGAGCATTCCTCTAAAGGGTGTCAGGACAACATGACTGAAACCAGGGAGTGGAGATGCTGTGTCTCCCATCCAGAGATAATTACAGAAGAGGTCATAGGCAGGAGCCAGAACCCAAAGTTCAGCTGAATGAGGGACAGTCCAGTCCTGGCATGGAGTGACAAACCCAGTGGCAGAGGGGCTCAGTGCCCTGGAATGTCTCACACACAGGGAGACATCACCCATAGCTGGTGGCAAGGGCTGGGAGACAGGTCAAGAGTCTCATGCCTGAGTTCTGAGCCAGTGCTGAAGCCAGGCTGAGAAGCCCTGGGGTGAGGGTGTGAGACTAGGAGCACCAAGTCAGCCTGAACCCTGAGAGCATTCCAGAAGCAGCCAGAGGTTGCTGACAATGAACGAATCCAGGACTACACACACTCCTGGCACTGGGATAAGCAGCCAGCAGGGGTGTCCTTTGTGTCAGACCAGGGGTCAGGCAGAAACCCCGAGGACTCTAGGTACCCAGGTTTGTGTGGCCCAGCCCTGCAGGGGTCAGATAGGCTCCATGAAGATGCTGAACACATCTGCTTTTCTTTCAGCCACAGCAAGCCTCCCTCTTTCTGAAGACCCTCTCCGCAGGGGAACAGGTGGGCTGGCCCTCCTTGGTCCACAAGCTCAGCTCCTGCAGCCTACAGAGGCAGCCCCACTTGAAAAAGAACTGTGTCCTCCTGCCCTGACTTTACATGGCTGTCCCCAAGGTCGAGGTCCAGAGGCATGAGGGGGCTTCTGTAGAACCCAGGGTAGTAGGCTGCTCTCTGGAGGTCCTGGTGGCTCAAGACAGACTCTGGATGATTTGTGGTTTCCTCCTTGGGAACTCCAAGCACCAGCTTCCCACAGACCTGGACATCTGGAGACCAAGTTTTCCTCGTACAACCTAGAGCAGAGCTGCTGGGGGCCTGTTGCCTTCCTCATCTGCCTGGACATCCCCGGGATCACAGGACAGGACTGGCCCTGCAATCCCATCCCGGCCCTCACACCAGGCTCTGTCCAACATTGTGATCACCCAGAGGCAAGCCCACACCCAGCAAGAGTGGGACACACAGGCCAGGCTGTGTTGGGGCCCAGATCTCCAGCTGGAGAGAACTTCCATCCTAGAGGGTGATCCAATATCCCGGGCATGAACAGGGGCCCACAGGTGGGTTGGGCTCTGATGACTCTCCATGGCTGCAGAATTAAGCCAGAGAAGGAGCTTTCTGCAGAAGAAAACCACCTTCCATGCAGAAGTGCTGAGAGACACTTGCTATGTGTGCAGTGAGTCTTGTGTGTTCTGAGACTGTTTTCTCCTCTTGGTTCTTCTCCACAAAGCATGAAGAAGTCAGGCAGAAGGACCTCAGAGAACATTTCCCTGACTGACCTGGATGTGACATGCACCATGACAAACCATATCGTGTTCCAGTGTCACATAAGTCCTGTGGGAGGCTAGAGGGTCATAGGGGAGTTGGAGATGGGGTGATGCTTCTCAGGGGGAAGGGGGAAGTCTCAGAGCAGAGGGCGGAGTCCCACAGGAATGATGACACAGCCACTAAGGGCTGTCCCGGCCCAGGGAACTGCCAGCACCATGAACTGAGCACCTCCTGGACTCTGAACTCAGGGATGGGTTGAGGCTTCTGGGAGCAGGACCTAGGGGACTTTTAAGAGAACACACAGCTGCCAACGTCATGCTGAATGGTGAAAAGCATGCTCCAAGATTTGCAAGGACCTCGGGCATAGACTCAAGTAGGGCAGCAGGATAAGGAGCTTGGAGTCTTCCCAGCAATGCTGACAACACCGCATGCTGGGGAGAACGAACAGTGGCAGAATCTCTCCTCCATGGTTGGTGGCAATGCAAAATGGCAACCAGGGTGGAAGACAATGGGGCAGCTGTTCACAGAGCGAAATGAACTCAAAACTAATACCCCTACAATGTCCTAGATATTCACCCAGCTGATCTGAACACTGATGGCCACACACAGCCTGCATGTCACACTCACTTCTAGACCCAACAGCATGAAAACCTGGAGTCCATTGAGCTGCCCTTCCACGTGGGAAAGGTGTACCCTGGGGAGAGAAATCAACTCCCTAAGAAAAGGGACCAAGCCACTAAGAATAGGACAATTGCTTAAGGAAAACACCCTCCACACATTGTTGGCTAAAAGTGGTGAGGGAGAGTGTAAAGAAGCACTTGCTTTTTTCTACTTTTAACATAAGAAACAAAATGGTGATTTATTTTCAAAATGGCATCTAATTGTCTCACTTCCTGGTTCTTCATGCCCTTTTTGGCTGGCCTTTAATTTGAAAATCAGCAGGATCCAATCAAACTCAGGCCTACCAGTGACATCAAGTATGTAAAACAGGTGACTTCTTTCTAAACCAATCAAGCTTGTAATCTAGGTGACATCTGGGAAAGAATGTGACCTCTGTAGTACTCAACCAATGAGGAACCAGGGGAGGGATTTGCACTTTAGGGCATAAATATGCTTGCTGTGACTGCCTCGGTGTGCCTGCACACCAGAGAGACGCCTGTTCTTGCAAGAGCGATGTTAAAAGCTGCTTCACTCCACCGATTTCTGAGTCTCTGTGTCATGTTTTAACAATGAAACCGAGGTGGGTCGTCCTCATCTCCTACAACTCTGGGGGATCATCTGGGATACCTGCAACTACAGGACCAGATCCCTGTTGGAGGCAGAGATGTATCTCAGCCAGTTTTTGGTGACTCACTCCCACTGGGTGCTCCTGGTTCCTACTGTTTTGCAGACAGACCTGAGACTGTTATCCAAGACTTGGCAGAGAGGGATGGCACCACCCGCAACAACCTGGTAACTTCATGCATAAGCCAAGGTAGGAAAATTGGGACTATAAGTACTGACTTGGGGGTCAGGAAATTTTCAGAGGTTGAGTGTATATGACTCAGACATATCCCAGATACAAAGCAAATGCGGGGCCCAAGCTGCAGTTCTATTGTCCCACGAGGGAAATGGCTGGAGACATGAAACAAGTCCAATGTATGGAAGAAACCTCCAACAGGGGATGTTGAGCACATTAGGAGAAACTCAGGAACCAGACCACTTGCCTGGTAACCAAGAATGGGAAATAAAAGGCTTAGTCCTAGGAAGGGAGGAAGTCGGGGTGATTCTCCTGAAATTCCCCCAGATAGTCCACTTGAGCGAATGTTAAGAGATTGGGATGATGACTCCAGAACTAAGAAAAGGAATAAAAAGTAAAATAACTAAATTCTGTTATTTTATATGAACCAGGAACCAACTGCCAACCCTCAGTGTTCTGGCCACAATTTGGCTCTGACGAGGATTGGCTTTATTAAATTTGGTTCTATATGTAAATAATAAACCTTCTGTTTCATCAGAAGAGAGGGATTATGTGCTCTGCTGGCTTCCTGGAGCCCTCCGTGTGTTTCCTCTTCAAATGGGAAATGGAAGAGAGAAAACATCTGAGTCTTTGGAGGAAAGAGAAAAACCCTGGGATCCCCTCTCCTGTATTTCCCCCACCCTTACAATCCCCGGGAGGAACAGAGGTCAAAGAATCAAATAGGAGATGCAGACCTATCAGAAACTCAGGAATCAAGACCCCGCAGGTCCCAAAACTCTATAACCCAACTTGAAGAAACAACTGGGAACGTGCAAAAAAGATCTAGAAAAATTTCCCTTTCCCTCTGAAGGCTCAAATGGAAATTCAAAAATGTTCCCATTGAGGGAAGTTCCTTTGGGGCAAGGGGAAATTGGTTTTGTCAATGCCCAATTTACTAGCACTGAAGTGAGGAATTTTTAAAAAGAAATGAAGCTATTACTGAAAGACACTCTGGGATTAGATGATCAATTTGGTCAATCTCTTGGACCCAATATATATATTCGGTCAGAAATAATGTCCATTATGAATATCCTATTCACCAGCAAGGAAAGAGGAGTGATTTGAAGGGTTTCAATGTCTATTTGGGAATTAGATCGTCCACCAGGATTAGGAGTGCAACCAGCTGGATAAAAATACCCAAATGTAGATCCTAGATGGGATAATAATGACCAAGAAGATAGAATTAGAATGCAGGATCTAAGAGGACTCACAATGAAAGGAATTAGAGAATCAGCTCTGAGGTCTCAAAATGTCTCAAAGGCTTTTGAGATTCAACAAGAAAAGGAAGAAACTCCAACAGCTTTCCTACAGTGACTCGGGGATCAAATAAGAAAATACGCAGGGCTAGACCCAGAAGCCCACATGAGACGGAGTCTCTTAAAGGTTCATTTTGTAACCAAAAGTTGGACAGTTATTGCAAAAAAATTACAAAAGTTAGAGAGATGGAACAAGAGACCTGTTGAGGAATTACTAAGAGAAGCACAAAACGTGTTTGTTAAAAGAGATCAAGCAAAACAGAAACATTATGAACTTTGCAGCAACTTGGATGGACATAGAGGCTGTAATACTGAGTGATCTATCACAGAAACAAAGAACAGAGGATCACATGCTCTCACTTATAAGGGGACCTTGAACAACTGTGGTAATACTATAAGAAAGGGGTTGGCAGTAGTGGGAAACTGTGGCGGGGGTCACACCTCATCAACAAGGGTATTGCATAATGAACATTTGTATACCTAACCCTGAATTGTACCCACATCTTTCAAATAAAAAATTTAATAATAATAAAATACTGAAAATTGATAATATTGGGGAGTTTGCTGAGTTAACTGATTGGCATATCTCTGCATGAAACTAAAATACAGTTAAGCATTAAATCTAGGACCTAATGTTTTGCAACTTTATATGCCATTTCACTTATCAAATATCTTCAATGTAAACACAATATTTCCCATGCTGAAAATAGCATGAAATCACTTATTTATTTTGTCCAATTCTAAGTCTGAGTTATTCTTCCTCTTCTCACTTTATTATCTGAAAATTTTACATGTTTTTAAATCATGGATATATGTTTGCCCCCAATAAAGCTTTTATTAAAAAAAAAAACAAGAGAAAAACAGAAACAAAAGGCCAAAATCATGGTAGGCACTGTAGAAAAAGTAGTTGGAAAGAGGAGTGGGAGACCCCCTTGGGCGAAAACGTAATATCAAAAAAGGACACACTAAAGGAACGTTTAATCCAAAGGGAACCATGAAGGAGAGAATTTAAGCAAAGGGAATTGGATGTTATCACTGCAAGAAGCCAGGACATTTCAAGAGAGATTGCGCAAAATTAAGAAAGGAGGAAGAAATAGTCTCCCTCATGGCATCAGATGTGGAATAGGGAGCTCAGGGGTTCCCCTTTATCAGACCCCACCAGGAACCCTTGATAAATGTAGAGATGGGGCCTAACAAGGAAGACACTATCATCCTCGTTGATACAGGGGCAGCCCACTCCTCCCTAATCTTCCAACTCCAGAATGTTAAATTTTTACCAGAAAAGCTGCTAGTCTCTGGAGTAAAAGGAGAAGGGATTTTAGGTTCCCAAATTTGATCTCATGATTATAAAAACTGAAACGGAAATGATGACAGGGTCATTTTTATTTGTCCCGGAGGCAGGAGTGAATCTTCTAGGTAGAGACCTGATTATTCAATGGGATATGGGAATAGAACTAGGTCAAATTAAGACCCTAATGGCATATCTCACAGAGGAAGAGTAATAAAGAATTAGCCCTAAAGTATGGGTAATAGACGGACATAGAGGAGGTCTGCAAATTCCTCCTATTCAAATATCTTTAAAACAACCAAATGAAATTGTCTGTAGAAAGCAGTATCCTATTCCCATGGAGGAGAAAAAAAAGATCTCCAATCAGTAATTGAAGGTCTTTTTAGGGATGAGCTTTAGGCACCCTGTATGTTGCCATACAGTACTCCAGTACTTCCAGTAAAGAAGCCCAATGAATCCTACCAATTAGTACAGGATCTGTGAGCAGTAAATCAAATAGCTCAAACTCAACGTCCTGTGGTTTCAAACCCTTATTCTCTCCTTAGTAAGACCCCTTATGAACATGAATGGTTTAGTGTGGTAGACCTCAAAGTTGCCTTTTGGGCCTACACACTAACCTCAGAGAGTAGAGACCTCTCTGTCTTCAAGTGGGAAAATCTTGCAAATGGAAGAAAACAACAGTACCATGGACTGTTGCCACAGGGCTTCACTGAATCTTCCAACTTATTCAGTCAAATTTTAGAAATTGTATTGAAGGTTTCTGCAAAGGGTTTCTACCTTTGCCTGACACTCAACATTTGCTATGTGTAGATGATCTCCTAATTTCAGGAAAAGATAAAACTTAGGTTTCTGGAACGACTACAGATTTACTTAATTTCCCAGGACAACAAGGGTGGAGGGTTTCCAAAAGTAAACTATAGTTTATAGGATGAGAAGTTAAGTATCTTGGGCATGTAATTGATGTAGGCAAATGGAGAATTAACCCTGAAAGAATAACCAGAATAGTTAGCTATCCTAGATCCGAAACAAAAAAGGAACTCAGAAGATTTCTAGATCTGGTAGGCTATTGTCAACTATGGATTGAGTCATATGCAATTAAAACTAAGGATTTATATTAAAAATTATTGGAGGAAGCCCCAAATTTCCTCCAATGGACCGAAAAATAAATATAAACTTTAGAAGAATTAAAACAGGCCTTGATTACAGCCCCCATCTTTGCCCTCCTTTCTCTTTCCATTTATTTGTAACAACTGATCAAGGGGCAGCCATTGGAGTACTTACCGAGAATTGGGGTGAGAAAAAGCAACCGGTAGTCTTTATGTCTAAATTGTTAGATCCTGTGTCCAGAGGCTGGCCAGAATATGTTCAGGCTATCACAGCTACTGCTTTGCTAGTTGAAGAAAGCCGAAAGTTAACTTTTGGAGGAACTCTTCGGGTCAGTACTCCTCATCACATTCAGGTCATACTAAGTCAAAGGACCAGCTATTGACTTATTCCTGAATTTTAAAATGTGAGGCAATATTATTAGAAAGGGATCATTGAATATTAACCATAGATTCTTACATAAATTTAGCAAATTTCCTAAAGATTGGGGAAAAAGAAAATCAAAAGGCATTGGATCATAATTATTTAGATATTATTGAATATCATAATTATTTAGATATTATTGAATACCAAAACCAAACTAGATTAGATCTAAGAGAAAAACCACTCTGTGAAGGTGTTTGGTTATTCATAGATGGGTCTTCTAGGGTAACTGAAGGTAAAAGACATCATGACAATGCAGTTATTGATGGGAATAAGTTATCTATTTCTGAAAAAGGGAGGTGACCTAATTTATGGTCTGCACAAACTTGTGAATTATATGCTCTTAACCAAGCTCTGAAATTACTTACAAATAAGGAAGGTACTATTTATACAGACTCTAAATATGCTTATGGAGTGGCCCTACCTTTGAAAATATCTGGATGAAAAGGGGTCTTATAAATTGTAATGGAATTAGTCCATGGGGAATTAATTAAACAAATCTTAGAAAATTTACAGCTTTCCACTGAAATAGCTGTAACCTAGCAATGGTCATCAAAAGGGAAGTTCCTTTGAGGCAGTTGGTAATAGGCTAGCTGATGAAATAGCTTAAAGAGGCTGCCTTAAAGAATGAAATTAAACTCCTAAATCTCACCCCTAATCTGCCTGTAATCACTGTAAAACCACATTTTACTGAAAAATAGGCAGAAGAAATGAAGAAGTTAGGGGCTACTCCAAACAAAGAAGGGAGATGGGTCCTCCCTGATGGAAAGGAAATGGCCAATAAACCAATTATGAGGGAACTGATGACTATATTGCATAAGGGAAGCCATTGGGGAGCCCAAGCAATGTGTGACACACTCTTAAAAACTTATGGGTATATAGGTATTTAGACTATTGTTAGACAATTCTGTGAAGGGCATATAATCTGTCAGCAAATAAATAAGAAGGTAATCAGAAGATCATTAAAAAGGGGGAGACCTCCAAGGTTAAGACCCTTCCAGAGTATACAGATTGATTTCACTGAAATGCCCAAGGTTGGAAAGCGAAATGTTTATTAGTAAATTGTTGACTGTCTTACTATATGGGTGGAGGCCTACTCGAATGCAACAGCTACAGCAGGATCTGTAATAAAAATGCTCTTAGAACAAGTAATCCCTAGATGTGGCTTAATAGAAAATATTGATTCAGATAACGGGAGTCACTTCACCTCAAACATGTTACAAGGCATTGCATTAGCACTCCAGATGCAATGGGATTTTTATACTCCCTGGCATCCGCCATCCTCAGAAAGCATACAGCGAATGAATCAGACTCTAAAAGCACACATAACTAAACTAATGTTAGAAACAAAATTACCTTGAGTTAAGTGTCTCCCTATAACTCTTCTTAGAATCAGAACAGCCCCTCAAAGGGATTTAGGTATATCACCTTATGAATTATTATATGTTACCATATCTGGAAAGAACAACAGATCTACCAACCCTGGAGACCAAAGATCAATTCTTAAAAGAATATATATTAACTATTTCCTCTACTCTGTCTTCCCTTAGATTAAAAGAACTTCTTGCTCAAACTCCTCCTTTTTGAGTTTATAGTTCACCATTTCCAACCTGGGGATTGGGTACTGATTAAGATCTGGAAAGCAGCTAAACTTCAACCAAGCTGGGAAGGACCCTATCAAGTTCTCCTGACCACTGAGATGGCAATATGAACAATGGAAAAAGGATGGACACACCATACTCGAGTTAAGAAATCAACAACAAAGACTTTGGTAAAGGGGAGACAAAACCGATGGGAAGTCTTTAAAATAGAGCCTCTGAAGATAATAAAAAAAAGTTAATTTAAATCTTAGTCTCCATGAATGTCCCCGACATACTGCTTATAATTTTACACATATTAACTGCTTTGATTGGTCTTTCTATCTGCTTTATTAGACACTTATACCAAGGCCCCCTTAAACCTGAATGCCCATGGAATTTTCTTCTCCCATGACAGTATCTCTTAGAAAAACTAATATCATAACTTTAATTCTAATGAGTGTAATCCTTACAAAATATGGAAAAACCTTAGGTAGCCGAATGACTCTTGGCACTGGAGGCTTGGTCAAAGTACATATGTAGGATAACTTAGTAAAGAAATACCAAATAAAGGAAAAACCATTGGGATATCCTATTAATTTAATTATTAACATAACCCAAACCTGGGATTCTCAAATGATTAAATTTGATACATGCCAGGTAGTACCTTGTGGGGATCTAAATTACCAAAGAAGGCCATCTCAGGCACATAATTAGCTTTGCCCTGATGAACCTCTGGGAACCTATTCAAACCCGGCCATAACTGGGATGATGTATGGTGGAGTATAAATCCTAAGGGTTGGGCAGCTAGTCTAGGTAAAAGCCTTACTTTGTTCCTGAAATTTTTAAAAGATAAACTATACTTCAAAAAAGGAACTGCACCAAAAGATTGCCAAAATGTACAATGTAATCCTGTGACACTAAGTGTTACACACCCCCAACTTCTAGGTAGATATCCAGTCATAGCCCCTCAAGGCTACAGTATAGGAAAAGATGTAACAAGAACAGATCCCGTAGGACACTTTGCCCTAAAACTGATTGAAGAAGAAAACAAAGCCAAAGTAAGTACTCCAACTCCAACATCTATACCAACTGAGAAAACTAACAAATCCAATTCTGTCCATAATGATCCCCAAAAAGAAATTATATCTGAAATAACAAGCATTAGGCAAACTATAGAAATTCAAACGGGATATGCAGAAACAAAAGCCTGGGTAGAATGGGTCAAATGTTCAGTATTGGCCCTAAATAAGAGTGAGTGTTATGCACGTACTGCAGGGTGGCCACAGGCCCAGATGGTCCTGTTTCCCATTAGCTGGGACACCAACTTCAAAGGAATGAGTTGTATGTTGGCCCCGTACCAAGACCAGGGTGCTTGGGGAAAAGAAGATTGCAAGAGTCTGTCCATGCTCCATCCTGCCCTACAGAAGACTGATCTGAGGATAATTCCGTCTGCTCCCATAAGAGAGTTGAATCACTCCTCATGTTTCACCAGATGGGGGAAGGACTCACTTTCATGAGGGACAACAATCTAAGGAGGCAATGCATCCAAGTCCTGGATGCCTTGGAGGTACTTGAGAACAACTACACTAGCCCCAACATTCCACGAGCAGACGTTTGGTGGTACCACGGGGCAAAGACTTTACTAAAACTATTGTCACCCTAATGAGCCAGGTCCTGTGCTCTGGTCCAATTGGTCGTTCCATTAACCCTGGCATTTTGTTTCAACTTAAAAGACCAATGTCGAATAAGAAATGAAAGATCACCAGAAGGAGCATTGGATCCCAGTATATTCATTGATAAGATAGGATTTCTCCAAGGGGTCCCCAATAAATGTAAAACTGGAAACCAGATAGCAGCAGGGTTTGAACCTGTGCTCTTCTGGTGGGTCACTATCAACAAAAATGTGGACTGAAAGAATTGTATTTATGATAACCAACAAAGACTTATTAACTATACTAAGATGCTGTCAAAGGAATTGCAGATGCCACCAGATGCCAGAACAATTAGGTGCCACCAGTCGAATGGCTTGGGAAAATTGTATGGTATTAGATATGATGTTAGCAGAAAAGGGAGGGATCTATGTAATGTTGGGAGGAAAATGTTGCACTTTTATTCCAAAGAACACTGCCCCTGATGGAACTGTCGCCAAAGCATGACAGGGATTGACCATTCTGGCTAATGAACAAGTTGAAAATTCTGGAATCGATGACCATTTTACAGATTGGTTAGAAGGATGGTTCAGAAAATGGAAAAGAATAGTAGCCTCGATTCTAACCTCTCTTGTAATTGTAGTGGGAATATTAATGGCTGGAGCTTGTTGCATAATTCCTTGCATTAAAGGGTTAACCCAAAGACTGGTAGAAACTGCCATCAATAAATAAATGCCCATGGGCTACACCTATAATAATCTCATTATAATGGGAACCAAGTTAAATCTTGAAGAAGAGAGTAA
The DNA here is from genome assembly GCF_000164805.1 of Carlito syrichta. Taxonomy (NCBI): domain Eukaryota; kingdom Metazoa; phylum Chordata; class Mammalia; order Primates; family Tarsiidae; genus Carlito; species Carlito syrichta. The sequence goes on from NW_007250388.1 coordinate 335,363, forward strand.
AAAATTATAGGAAAGCTTTGAAGTATATCTGATTTATAATGAAAATGAAATTTAAAAATCCTTAAAGAAAAGAGGGGGGAATTGTAAGGAACAAAATGGTGATTCATTTTCAAAATGGTGTCTGATTATCTCACTTCCGGGTTCTTCATGTCCTTTTTGGTGAACCTTTTATTTGAAAATCAGCAAGATCCAGTCAAGCTCAAACCTACCTGTGACATCAAATATGTAAAATAGATGACTTCTTGAACCAATCAACATGTAATATGTAAAACAGATGACTTTCTAAGCCAATCAATTTTGTAATCTAGGTGGCATCTGGGAAAGAAGGTGACCTCTGTAGTACTCAACCAATGTGGAACGAGGGAGGAATTTGCACTTTAGAGCATAAATATGACTGCCTCATGTGCCTGCTCACCAGAGAGACACCCGCTCTTGCAAGGGTGACATAGAAGTGCTGTGTCATTCCACTGATCTCTGAGTCTCCATGTCGTGTTCTAATGATGAAACTGAGGAAGAATGTCTTCATCTCCCACATTTATAATAATGGAGGAGCTGGTTTTATCAAGTCCAATGGGAAACAGGAAAGACTCTTTTTGAATGTCAAGAATTAAAGCAAAACCTACATTTACAGTCTTTCTGACATCAAGAAATGGAGAGTGAGAGGTGGTTCTAACTCGTTTCACTATTTTCCTTTTCAGAAAAAACTCCATGAATAAAACTTTTTTAACCTACTTATATAAATAACATTCTAACATTGTATCCAAATTTAATGACCAGAAATAATGGAAATAGCTTACATTGAAAAAAATGTCCATTATTTGTATTATTGAAAAATTAGAGACACCTACAGTGCTCAGTTTGGGGAGAATGATTTAATTCTCTGTGTTAATCAGCTATGACTGCAAAAATGATATATAAGGAACTAATCCTAAACCCAGTAGTTCATAAGTATTTATTTAGTTAGTTACAGACTTACTTGTACAGAGGTTTTTATGTCAACTGGGTGCAGTTCTGTTATTATGGCAAAAATGAAGCATAACTAATCCCAAACACTTGTGACTTGTAAATCTATCTTTCTTTTCCTTTCTCCTTTTTTCTTTTCTTTTCCTTCCTTCCTTCCTTCCTTCCTTCCTTCCTTCCTTCCTTCCTTCCTTCCTTCCTTCCTTCCTTCTTTCCTTCCCTTTCTCTTTATTTCTCTCTCTTTTTTTAAAGACAGTATCTTGCTTTGATGCCTAAGCTGGAGTGCAGTGACACATCATAGCTCTTTGCAACCTCAGACTCCTGAGTTCAATAGATCCTTCTGCCTCAGCTTCCCAAGTAGCTAAGACTACAGGTACATGCCACCACACCCGTTTCATTTTTTTAATGTTATTTTTGGTGATGGGGGTCTTGCTATGTTGCCCTGACTGGTCTTGAACTGTCATCAAGTGATCCTTCTGCCTAGGCTTCCCATAGTCCTGAGATTTCAGGTGTCAGTCACTACACCCAGTCAGTATTTCTTATTTATTCATTCATTCATTTACTTATTTGTGCAGGTGAGTGTGTGTCAGCTGAGACAGCTCTGCTTTGGGGTTCAGGTTGTGTTCAGATCTGCTGCTCATGTTCATTTTGTGGACAGGCTAAAGGATCATCAGCTTCGTGGGGCATGCTCTTCTCCTTGTGATAAGGGAAAATTACCACCCAAACTATGTAAGCATGTCTGAAGCCTTGTTTCTGTGATGCCAGCTAGCACTCCATCGGTCAGAGAAAGTCCCATGACCAAGGCCAACAATCAGTGAAGCTGGTTAGTGTCCTCTGCCCCCTCTGGGATACTGCAAGGTTACATAGAGAGAGAGAGAGAGAATGAAGAATGGAGAATAATATAAATGTGATGTTTTCCTTCTTAAAAAACTTTTTTTGGGGTAATATTGACATAGAAATCCGCTATTGTCTGTCTATATTACCATAAACCTTAAATGAACACTCAAGTGGGCCAGTACATACCTACATTCCTGAGAACTAACAAAGAAAAGCATTTTCCCTTATCTCCTATACATTCCCCATAAGTCACTTCAAAGAATCCTTAACTCCCCTGCAGACAGTGCTCACTCAACTGAGAAATGAATCTCTATTCACTCCCTTTTATCAGTGGTCATAGATTTGAAAAATATAGCATCCATGTAACCTTAAGGCTTGTCATCTGTATAACTTTTTGCATGTTATAATTAATAATGAACCATATGTTGTAGTGAATGATGTTTTACTTTTTAATAGGCGCTGTTAACTCCCTACCATATTAAAGCTCACTGGTATCATGCCTTGGGTACATAACTTCCACTCCTGGTAAAAAAGTATACACCTGAACAAAGGGACCCTGTTCCTGGAACAGTGCCACAGCCTCAGTGGACTGTAGGGCCAGTACAGAACTTAAGGCTGTTATTTAAGCAAACAAAATAATTCTTACTATTCTTGTTCTGTGACTCTATATTACAAATGCCAGTGGAAATGTGTATTTAGAATGGGCCTATTCTTATGTTGATATGCTTAATTATTCAAATTACTGAATTGGTGGGCAACTTCAAGTTTCAGAAGCCTCAGTACTTCCCTGGTGGGTCACACCTTTTCAGGGAAGTGACATGAAACAACTAGGTCTGTATATTCAGGAATTCGGAGCAGGCAATTGAGCAGCTAACAGTGATAACCTAACAAGAATGAGTCCCCAGCAATGGGCCATTAGGGAAACTATCAGTGAATAAGGCCACAATTTCACTTTTTCATACCAATCTGTCATGCAAGATAACATAGTAATTTTTAATTAACATAAGCCTAAAGCCCTGGCTCTCAATTATCCAACCATAGAAGGGCTCTATCAAATATGAGATGGGGTAATAAGGCTCACACCTGAATATGTTAGATTAAACAGACCAACCCTCTTGTGTTGGGGAAAAAACACCACTCACAGCAGCATCTTTCAAATGACACATGACACATAGGATGGGTCCCATTAGAGAAATGCCAAAGCCTTATTGTCCTTAAGGACAGTGATCTGTTTGCCACTGACTGAACTCAAAGGTCAGGAGTATCCTGGCAAGTTCCCAATGGGACTTGATGGGTCTGTGGTGCAAACTTGTGGCCTTGGCTCCTTCCTGGATGGATTGGTAGGTGTACTCTGGGCTTTCCTCGGGCCAGGGGACACAAACATAGCACTCCTCAAAAGGCAAAGATAGCCAGCTTGCCTTATCTGCACACTTGGTGAGCTGGATCTGTTTTCTTTTTTTTTTTTCTTTTTTTTTGAGTTGGAGTCTCACTCTGTCGCCCAGACTGGAGTGCAGTGGCCACTCCGGCCACCGCAGCCTCGACCCGCTGGGCTCCAGCGATCCTTCCTCCTCAGCCTTCCAAGTAGCCAGAATTACAGGCATGCGCTACCACGTCCAGCTGGTTTTTTGATTTATTGTAGAGATGAGGTCTCGCTGCCCAGGCAGGTCTTGAACCCGCAGGCTCAGGCAATCCACTCACCTCGGCCTCCCAAAGGCGCAGAACTACAGGCTGAGCCACTGAGCCCGGCTGGATCTATTTTCAAATGGTTCAAGTATGTCCTTAATTTCTTTTTACCCAGTGTAGGGCTGGAAAGTGTGTCCCTTCACATCAAAGCTTTGGCTAAGTTCACACAGCAAGCCCCGAGTGAACAGCGTTATTTCAGTAACACTGAAATAACGCTAATGTGTAAGGGGGTGCTACAAAATCCTTCTGCATCCCAAGGAGGCACATGTGCCATTATTCACACTGTGTATTGCACTTTCATCCCAGATGAATCCGGGAACATCACAGCAATGCTAAGCCAAATGAAAATCAGCGTGAATGCTCTAGACAATAAAGAAGCTTACTCTTATGAGGTGCTTGAAAAAGTCCCTGACTGGTTTTCTGACATGTTTTCTTGGCTCCCAACAGGGTTACAAGATTTCCTTTCAGGCATAGGAAAGTTCTTTTTAATCGTGTTTATAATAACAATATTAATACATCTAGCCTCCACACCTCGTACCCAGTGGATTTTTAAAATTCCTACATTCATAACTAAGCCTATAAAGTGTAAAAGCCAGCAAGAGGGAAAGAACCATGTGCATGTTTATGCTAAGGCAGCATAACAGAACTAATCCCATGATGTATATCATGACTTCAAGTGACAGTGAGAAAATGATACAGTAATCCACTGTCATCTGTCCCTATTCCCACACCCTTAGAGAAAGCATTCAAGTGGCCTACACGTACACACATTCCCGAGAATTAACAAAGAAAAGCTTTTTCCTTATTGCCTATATATTCCCAATAAATCACTTCAAAGAATCCTTAACTCCCCTACAGACCGTGCTCAATCAACTGAGAGAAATGAATGTCTATTCACTCCCTTTTATCATCGACCATAGACTTGAAAAATATACCACCCATGTAACCATAAGCCTTGTAATTTGTATAACTTTTTGCATTCTAGAACTCCTAACGAACAATATGTTGTAGTGAATAATGTTTTGCTTTGTAATAGGCTCTGTTAACTCTCTTACCCTATGGCAAGCTTGATCAACTCCTCTGTTTGGTGTTACTGATAAGAGAAACTGTGACCTACCCTTGGTAACTGGTGCCAGGAAATGTGGACCATAAATGTTACTATTAACAAAATGCAGCTATAACTTACATTCTACACAATGCACTGCCAAGCATGTAGTCAATGTATAGGTGCCAGCTACGTTAAACTTATAAAAACAGACTCTAAAACTTAGGATGAGCAGACTGGTTCCAGAAATGCCAGGTGCTAGGTTCTGTCTCCCCGAATTCTGAATTCAGAAATAAACCTCTTTCTGTCCGTTAACTGCTTCCCAATTTATTGGTGTTGAGAGATAGCAGCCAAGCATTTACTCAGATAGTAACATTACAAAAATACCAAAGTGGCAAGAAGAGGACCATGAACCTCCTTCCACGTGTCCATCATTCAGCTTCCCCCTTCAACAGTTACTAGTGCCTGGCTGCCTTTTTTTAACATCTATACTTCCACTCTCTGCTGAATTTGGTTATTTTACTGTTTAGGATTAAGGATCCTATCACAAAGAGATAAGGATATATATATATATATCCATAGTCACAATCACTTGGACAACATTTTCTTCTTTTTTTAAATAAATTTTTTATTTTAAATATGTGGAATACTATCCAAGGTTAGATATACAAATGTTCATTATGAAGGTACCCTTGTTGATGAGGTGTGTCATCCTCCCCTGGCAGTTTCACAATACTGCTGTTCCCTTTCTTATAGTATCATGATAGTTATTCATGGTCCGCTTATGAGTGAGAACATGTGATACTTGGTTCTTTGTTTCTGTGACAAATCATTCAGTATTGTAGCTTCTAAGTCCATTCAAGTTGCCGTGATGTTTATAATTTTTCCTTCTTTATGGGTGTGTAATATTCCATCATGTATATGTACCATATTTTTTTTACCCAGTCCTCTTTCAATGGGCAGCATGGTTGGTTCCATGTTTTTGTTATTGTAAATAATGATGCAATAAACATGTGTGTACAAGTATATTTTTCATATAGTGATTTGAGTTCCCTTGGGTATGTTCCCAGTAGGGGGACTGTGGGGTCATACGGGAGATTGATTTTTATATCTTTTAGGAATCACCACATTGTTTTCCACAGAGACTGTACTAGTTTACACTCTCATCAAAAGTGGAGAAGTGTTCTCTTTTCAATGCATCCTATCCAGTATCTGTTGTTTTTTGAGTTATGGATGAAGGCCATTCTGACTAGAGTTACGTGGTATCTCAGTGTGGTTTTAATTTGCATTTCTTTGAGGACTAGTAAGAATGAGCATTTTTTTCATGTATCTATTGGCTGCTCATATGTATTCTTTTGAGAACTGTCTATCTTTTCCCTACTTTGTTATGGGGCTGCTTGTTTTTTTTCTTTTCAGCATGTTTCCGGTACTTATAGATCCTAGATGTTAGGCCTTTCTCAGATATAGAGTTGGCAAATATTTTTTCCCAGTCTGTAGGCTGTCTCCCCATGCTCTCAATAGTTTCTTTGGCTTTTGCAGAAGCTTGGCAGTTCAATGAGGTCCCGCTTGTCTATCTTATCTCTTATGGCATGGGCACTTGGTATTTTGATCAGTAATTGGTTGCCACTTCCAATTTCCATAAGAGTGTCTCCTGTATTTTCTAAGGTTCTTATAGTTTGAGGTTTTACATTTAGGTCTTTGATCCATTTTGAGTTGACATTTGTGTATTTGGATAGGTAGGGGTCTTGTTTTAATATTCTGCAAGTGGTCAACCAGTTGTCCCAGCACCATTTACTGAATAGGTTCTCCTCTCCCCAGTGGTTGATGGTGGAGGCTTTGTTGAAGATGAGATGGTTGGGAAATTGAGATTTTGCTTTTGGAATCTCTGTCCTGTTCCATTGGTCTATATGCTGTTCTTGTACCAATACCAGCTCTTTTGATTATTGTAGCTGTATAATAAAGCTTAAAATCTGGAAGTGTGAGGCCTCCTGCTTTGGTTTTTTTGTTTGTTTTTTGCTGAGGATTAATTTGGCTATTCATGGTCATTTATGTTTCCATATGAATTCCTGTATAGTTGTTTCCAGGTGTGAGAAGAATGATGCTGGTAATTTAATGGGTACTGCATTAAAACTGTAGATTGCCTTGGGTAGGATGGACATCTTAAAAATGTTGATTCTTCCAATCCATGAGCATAGCATATTTTTCTATTTGTTTGTGTCATCTTCGATTTCTTTGAGCAGTGGTTTGTAGTTTTCATTGTAAAGAACATTGACTTCTCTAGTTAGGAAGATGCCAAGGTATTGCATTTTTTCGTGGCTATTGTGAATAAGATTGAGCTTTTTATTTGAGTTTCTGTTTGTTTATTGTTGGTATATAGGAATATGACTGTCTTTTGCACATTTATTTTATACCGTGAGACTTTGCCAAAGTCCTTTACCAGTGCAAGGAGGTTTTGACAGATTCTCTTGTGTTTTATAGGTACAGAATGATGTCATCTGCAATGACGGATAACTTAGTTTCCTCTTGGATACCTCTGATTTCCTTCTCTTCTCTGAATGCTCTAGCTAGGACTTCCAACACTATGTTGGACAGGAGGGGTGAGAGTGGACATCCTTGTCTTGTTCTAGTTTTCAGGGAAAATGGTCCCAATTTCGGTCTGTTTAGCAGTATGTTGGCTGTGAGTTTCTCATAGATGGCTCTTACTACTTTGAGGTATGTTCCATCTATGCCCAGATGTTCGAGGGTTTTTATTAAGAAGGGGTGCTAGATTTTATCAAAAGCTTTCCCACATCTAATGGTATAATTATGTGGTTTTTGTCTTTATATCTGTTGATGTATTTCATTATGTTTATGGTCATGCAGATATTGAACCAGCCCTACATCTCGGTGATGAAGCCTACTTTGTCATGGTGGATATTTTTTGCAATGTGTTGTTGGATCCTCTTTGCTAGAATCTTGTTGACAATTTTAGCATCTATGTTATTCAAGGATGTTGGGTGTAATTTTCTTTCTTTGTTGGAGCTTTACCGGGTTTGGGTATCAATGTGATATTAGCTTCATAAAATGATTTGGGGAGAGTTCCATCTTTCTCGATTGCCAGGAATAGTTTTAATAGGATTGGTAGCAGTTCATTCTTATATGTTTCATACAATTCTGTTGAAAAGTCATCTAATCCAGGGGGGGTTTTTTTTAGGTAGTTTTCTTATGACATCATCGATTTCCTGGGTTGTTATTGGTCTATTTAGAGTCTCAATTTCTTCTTGTTTTGACCTAGGGAGGTTGTGTGATGTCAGTAAGTCCTCCATTTCATTTAGGTTTTCAAGTTTGTTTCCATACAGGTGTACATAATAATTTCTGATAATCTTTTGTATTTTTTCAGGGTCAGTCGTGACTTGATCTTTTGCATTTCTGATTGTGTTTATTTGGACATTCTCTCTCTTTTTCTTGGTCATTCTAGCTAGGGGTCCATCAGTCTTGTGTATCCTTTCAAAAAAATCAGCTTTTGGTTTCATTTATCTTTTTGTAATATGTTTTTGTCTTCTATGTCCAGAATTTGGGCTTTTATTTTGGTGATCTGGATTCTTCTGCTGAAGTTAAGGTTTTTGTGGTCTTGCTTTTTCAGTTTCCTTATGATCTTTCCATTTTCTTCATGTGTATACATAAAGGTATAAATTTCCCTCTTAGGACTGTTATCATGACATCCCAGAGGTTTTGGTAAGATGTTTCTTCATTTGCATTTGTTTCCAGGTATCTTTTAATCTGTTATAATTTCTGTGCTGACCCATGAGTTGTTTAGCCTCATGGTGTATAGTGTCCATCTCTTTGTGAGTTTTGGGGGAACTTTGTTGGTGTCAATACTTATTTTTATTACACTGTGGTCTGAGAAGATGCATGGCAGAATTTCAATCATATGGAATTTGTTTAAGCTTGATTTATGGCTGAGGATGTGGTCAATCTTAGAGTACATTCCATGTCGTGATCAGTAGAATGTATATTCTGTGATTGTTGAGTGGAATGTTCTGTAGGTGTCAATTAAGTCCATTTGGTCAAACGTCACATTGAGGTTCCAGATCTCCTTATTGACTTTTTGATTGATGATCTGTCTAGGGCTGTTAGTGGAGTATTTAAGTCCCCAGTTATGAAAGTGTCAGAATCAATACCTTTTTTTGGTTTACCTAGAAGCTACTTTATGAAAGTTGGTGCTCCTATGTTGGGTACTTACATGTTTAGGATGGATATTTCTTGTTGATGAATTGAACCTTTTATCATTATGTAGTGACCTTCCATATCTTTTTTAATTTTTGATAGACTAAAAGGTATTTTGTCTGATATTAAGGTCATGACTCTTGCTTTCTTTTGTGTTCCATTTGGCTGTAATTTTGTTTCCCAAGCTCTTGCTTTGAGTCTGTGAGTGTCCTTTCTGATGAGATGAGTCTCTTGGAGATGATATATTGTAGCCCAGTGATATTTTATCATTTTGTCATTCTATTTCTTTTCAGTGGTGCATTTAGTCCATTCACATTCAGGCTAATTATAGAGATATGAGAGCTTATCCCTGTCATGAGGTTCTTACAGAGTTTGTTGTTGATGCTATTTGTTTATTTGTTTGTTGTCTTTCTTTTGATTTTTGGGTTGCTTCTCTTGTGTTTTCAATCTTTCTTCTGCATTCTTGGGAAGGGTATTGATGTTCTTTTTTTCCTTTCTTCTGTGTTTAATACTTTCTTAAGTGTTTCTTGAAGAGCTGGTCTGGAGGCAGTGTAAACTCTTAGGGATTGAATGGGAAGGATTTTAATTCTCCACCACCGATGAAACTTAGCTTAGCTGGGTAGATAATTCTCAGTTGAAATTGTTTATCTTTGAGAACTTTGAAGATTGGGCTCCAAGCTCTCCTAGCCTGAAGTGTTTCTGTAGATAAGTCTGCTGTTATTCTAATTGATCTTCGCTGGTAGGTAGTCTGACCTTTCTCTCTTGCTGCCTTTAGGAGTTTTTCTTTTAAACCTATTTTATGTAGGTGACTTACTATGTGTCTAGGAGTTCGTCTTCTCATTTGTTGTCTTACAGGGGTTTTCTGAAACTCCTGTGTTTGAATTGTCGCATCACTGATGAGATGAGGGAAGTTTTCTTGGATAATTTTATGGAATGTTTGTTCCAGGTTGATCTCTGTCGCTATCTGCCTCAGGGATTCCAACTGGTCTTAGGTTTGGTCTCTTGAAATAATCGTTTGTCTCTTAGAGGTTTTATTCTGTCTTTTTAAGCTTCTTTTCTATGTTGTTAACAGTTTGGGTTAGTTCTATATTTTGGATCTCAAGCTCTGAGATTCTTTCTTCTGCTTGATTAATTCTGCTTTCCATGCTTACTTCATTCACTTTATTATTTATTGCTGTTATCCCAGTTATCAACGCCTTCATTCTTTTCTCTTGTCTCTTCTTGTTTCTATTTATTCTCTCTATTAATGTCTTGGTGTCTGGGTTTGTGGTTTAAGACTAGTCATTCTGGGGGCTCTTCATTGTTTGAATTGTGAAGTCTGTATTCTCAGTGGCTGACTTCCCAGGGGTCTGTGTGATATTCTTCCTTTGGTTTTTTCTTCATTTGTGTATGGTTTCCTTCCTCTTTTTTTTTTTTTACTTGTTCTTTAAATCTGTTGTTCAATGATGGGGGATAGCTTTTATTTCTGTTTGCTCAATCTCCTATTCTTCCTTACGTAGATCCTCTGGTTTTGTTCAATTCAGAAGCTGGATTGTGGGTGAAAGCCTGTGCTTTTTGCAGTTTTGAGATTTAGTTAGGAGGGGAGCTGTGATTCAGAAGCTATCAGTAGATCCCAGTATCTGCTGACAGGTGTGTGGGCTCCCTGGAACCCACTTCTCTCTGCCTTATAATCTGTCCATATATTGGGGATGTCTGCTTGCCCCCTGAAAGCAAAATGAGATAAGAAAAGGGGAATGAATTAAAAAAAGAAAAGAGGAAGATGAAAGGGAGGTGGAGAAAGAGAAGAAGAAGAGGGAAAACAGACCGGCACACCAACTAGCAAATAAACAGAGACAAACAAGACTGAAAAAACAAAAAAGACAAAAACATACAGACAATTAAACAAACAAACAAAAAAACACCCCCCAGTTGGTGTGCTCTTTCTCAAAAATATCCATACATAAACAGAAAATCTAAAAAAAATATTAAAATAACAGAAACAAAGCAAGCACAAAAATGTACACAAAAACAGAAAGAAATAGAGAAGAAAAAAGCTAAAACTAAAATAAAAAACAAGCAAGAAGGAAAAAAACCTCTCTCTGTGGCTGTTTCTGTTGCTCCAGTTTCCTTTCAGGCCTCCATCTTAGTGAGCAGCTCTGGTCTCTAGTCCCTCTGCTCTGTTTTTAGCACAGGATGATAGGGTTGCTCTCAGCCTGGTCAGATGCTCCATGGACTGCTGTGGGGGGATGATAGATCAGATCTGAACTCACCCTACTCGCTGCTGCTGCTGTCAAGTCTCTCACTGATCTGACATGACTGTAGCTTTTCCAGCGTGGGAGAGGGGCATCTGTCTCTCTGAGTCTGGTGAGAAGATAGCCTCTGGGTCCCAAGATGGAGACTGGGCAGTGCTGGATGAAACAATGCAGGTCTCTGCCTGGTCCTGGGACTGAGAAGATGGCACCCATTGGGGTCTCCTCACTGGTGTTGGAGCTTTATTCCAGATTTCCACAACCTGCCTCCTCCTACTTATGCTCAGTCTGCTACTGCAGGTGATGGCATGGGCTGAGTGCCAGGTGGTGAGGGGCAGCTGTTCTCTGCTGCTTCCTCTCAAGAGAGCTGTGAGAATAGCAGGTGATCCTGTGCACCTGGATCTCCAATCTTAGGGCAGTGCTGAGTTACAGTCACCTCCAGAGGAAAGCCCCGGTTGCATGAACCTGAGTGTCCCCTCAGACAGATTTTTACTCACCTACCAGCACACACTCACTCACACAGAGAGTCTTTATGGACACTCACTTTGTAGAGACTCTCACAATCCGACCAGTTCCATTGTCATCTTCTGCTATCTGGACAAAATTTTGTTAAGAACATGATAGCATTTTAACCAGTTAACAAAAATGATGCCAATGATAAGTTTATAATGATGTAGAAAATAAATATAAATTCAAATGAAAGAGAATACAGCATAATTACAACTCTGTTTTTAAATGCTATACAAGGTCCTACAATCAAGTTCCTGAACTCATCCTAGAAAAAGTGCTGCATACCTTGTTGCCGAATATCACTTCAGTCACCTTCAAAGTATTCCCCTTGGAAAGCTATGCACCAAAGCTAGTGCCTAGTCCACCCATCAAAGAAATTTTGGAAGTTTTTTCTGGGATAGCCATCAGAGCTGTCATCGTTATTTGTTGAAGTCTGACAATTAAGTTCATGGACTTGCCAAGTGGAACATCTTCCTGCTCACCTGATCTGGTCCCCAGTGAATTTTTCTTTACCCCAAAATAAAGGAAACATTGAAGGGAAGACATTTGATGACATTCAGGACAGCAAGGGTAATACAATGAAAGCTCTGATGGCCATTCCAGAAAAAGAGTTCCAAAATTGCTTTGCTGGGTGGCATCAGTGCTTAGCTTCCCAAGGGGAGTACCTCAAAGGTGACTGTAGTAATATTCAGCAATAAAGTACGTAACACTTTTTCTAAGATGAGTTCCGAAACTTAATTGTTGGACCTCATACAAAAGATGAAATGGAAATTTAACAAAAAGTGAATAACAAGCTATTCCTTGGTGATAGGAATAAAGGTGATTGATTTTTTAAACTTTTAATTATTTGTCCATGTAAACATATCCCTTAATAATTATGGATTACTTTAATAATGAAAATAATGATATCAAATGTAAACATAAAGGCAAATATCAGGTTACTTATTTGTATATGCAGTCTTTGCTAATGTTCCCATTACTAGTTTACCGAAAGGGAAGCCTAAAAAGGGAGAGAAGCAGAATTTACTTGCCATAAAAGGATTTTGGCCAAATTGCTCAAACTCATAGAACGTAGGCATACTTTTCACTTGCCAAATGAGGACAGTATAACACCGAACTAAAAAAGTGTGTCTTTATTTGCTATGTCACTTAGCATAATGTCTTCCAGATTTATTCATGTTGTCACAAATGACAAGATTTTCTCTCCTTTCTTTTTAAGACCCAATTGTGTTCTGTTGTGTATTTTGTGTTAGTTTGTATAAAGGAACCTGAGGCTGTGCGATTTATAAAGAAAAGAGTTCCGTTGGCTATACAAGAAGCACGGCTCCTGTATCTGCTTCTGGTAAGGACCTCAGGAAGCTTTCGATCATGGTGGAAGGTGAAGGGGGGGGCAGGTGTGTCACATGGTGAGGGAGGATGTTTCTGGCTCATTTTAACTCTCAGTTCCTACACGAACTCATAGAGTGAAAACTTGCTCATCACCTCAAGGATGGCATCAAGTCAATCATGAGGGATCTGTACCCATGACCCAAATACCTCACCAGGGCACACCTCCAACGTTGCGATTGTACTTCAATATGAAATTTAGAGGGGACAAATATCCAAACCATATCCTTCCATCCCTGGCTCCCCAATCTCATGTCTTGATCACACCACAAAATACAGCCATCTCTTCCCAATAGTCTCCCAGAGTCTTAACTTGTTCCAAGGAGCAACTGAAAAGTTCAGAGTCCAGCGTCCCATCTGAGACTTAAAGCAAGTTCTGTCTAGCTATTAGCCTGTAAGATCAAAAACAAATTATTTACTCTCGAGATACAATGGTGGATGAGACATTGGGCAAACATTCCCATTCCTAAGGGAGAGACCGGTCAAATGAAAGGAGTAACAGGCCCCATGCATATCTGAACTCCATCAAGACAGGTGTTAAATATTAAACCTCCAGAATGATCTCTCCCTTGACTCCATGTCCCGCATCCTGGTCACACCAGTGCAAGGGATGAAATCCCAAAGCCCTGGGCAGTCCCATCCCCATGGCTTTGCTGGGTGCAGCCCCTCTGAGCTGCTCTCAGGGGTTGGAGTTGAATACCTGTGGTTTTTCCAGGCTGAGGGTGCATGCTGCTGGAGACTCTACCTTCCTGGGGTCAGGACAGCGGTGGCCCCATTCCCAGAGCTCCACGAGGCAGTGCCCTGGTGGAGACTCTCTGTGGGTGCTCCAACTCCGCATTCCTCATTGGCACTGCCCTGGTAGAGTCTTTCTTTGGGGTCTCTGCTCTACAGCACACTTCTGACTGGATATTCAGGTTTTCCCACACATCCTCTGAAATTCGGGTGGAAACTGCCAAACTTCCAGCACTCTTGCATTCTGTGAACCTACAGACTTAACACCATGTGAAAGCCACCAAGGCTTACAACTTGTGCCATCTGGAGTGGCTGCTTGAGGTATACATGAGGTCTTTTGAGCTGCAACTGAAGCCAGAGTAGCCTAATTTTGGAGATTCAGGGAGCAACCTCTCAAGGTGGCATGGGCCAGTGATACCCCTAACCTGGCCCCCCAAACTATTTATTCTTGGACCAGGCATGGTGACTCATCCTTGTAATCTCAGCACTTTGGGAGGCTGAGTTGAGATTGCTTGAGCCCAGGAGTTCCAGAACAGCCTAGGCAGTATAGCAAAACACCATCTCTATTTTTAAAAGAAAAGAAAAGCCATTTAGTCCTCTTAAGCCTCTGAGCCTTGGCCTCATTGTTTCGGTTTCCTTTTATTCATATGAATTGCTTTAGCGACCTGTTGTTCTTACTCAGCCATACTTCAAAAAAATTCCTCTTTTAAACACCCTTTCTTTCTCTACCACATGGCCAGGCTGCAAATTTTCCCAGTTTTTATGCTCTGCTTTCTTTTTAATTACAATTTCCCATTTTAAATCATTCTTTTGCTCTCATAGCAGACTATAGGCTGTTAGTAGCAGCCATGTCACTATTTGAATGCTTACTGCTTATAAATTTCTTTCATCAGATACCCTAGGTCCTCACTCTAAAGTATGGCCTTCCACAAAACCCCAGGGTATGGACAAAAATGCAGCCAATTTCTTTCCTAAGCCATAACAAGGATGACCTTTCCTCGAGTCCCCAAGAAGTTCCTCATTTCCATCTGAGATCTCATCAGCCTGGCCTTTACTGTCAATATTTCTGTCAGCATTTTGTTCAGATTCACTTAAGCAATCTCTAATCAGTTCCAAACTTGCCCTCATCTTTCTGTCTTCTCAGTCCTCCAAAGTCTTATAACCTCTGCCAGTTACCCAGTTCTTAAGCTGTTTCCACATTTTTAGGTATCTTAATAGCCATGCCGCACTCCTGATACCAATTTTCTGTGTTCTTCTGTTGTGCATTGCTTTAAAGGAATCCCAGAGGATGAGTAATTTACAAAGAAAGTAAATTTCACTTATGGTTCTGCGGAATATATAGGAAGCATGGTGGCAGCATCTGTTTCTGGTAAGACCTCAAGAAACTTCGAGTTGTGGTGGAAGATGAGGTGGGGAGCAGGTATATCACATGGCTATTGAAAGAGCAAAGGGAGCCGGGCTCGGTGGCTCAGCCTGTAATCCCACGCCTTTGGGAGGCTGAGGTGAGTGGATTGCCTGAGCCCGTGGGTTCAAGACCCGCCTGGGCAGGCGAGACCTCATCTCTACAATAAATCAAAAAATCAGCCGGGCGTGGTAGCGCGCACCTGTAATTCCAGCTACTCAGAAGGCTGAGGCGGAAGGATCGCCGGACCTCAGCAGGTCGAGGCTGTGGTGGCCGCGAGCAGCCACTGCACTCCAGTCTGGGCGACAGAGTAAGACTCCAACTCAAAAAAAAAAAAAGAAAG